>NW_027437469.1:0-78000 GCF_964204645.1 Tubulanus polymorphus | reverse complement strand
AAGACCTCGGGGGCATTATGTTCTCTAAAGCCCAATATTATCCCAAATTCCGGACTGTTAATAGGTTGATTTTACGGCAGAGTCGACATGTTTCAACAATTTTTAACTGTTCATTTATGAATATTTGAGGACTTATGAACTAAAAATTAGTTAAATTTTTGATACATTTTGAGAAAGTCACAAAACATTTGAGACTGCGTTATTACTGTAATTAAGAATTTATTCAAATGAAGTGATAACTTCATTGTTAGATCGTACCGGTATTTGCACATAAAACAAAAAACACATCTAACAATCCACGCAATCCGAGCTCGGACCACTATTCCAAAATCTTCTATATCCTATAGTAAAAACAAGAAATTCGAGAGTTTAGTTCAGATATAAGCGCGTAAATTCAGGGGAAATCCTGCTTATGGCTCATAGGCCAGCATTTTAGCTACGCATTGAAGTGGTTTTCGCCCCACATACCCAACCTAACTTTTGAAATAATCAAACCTTTAGAAAGGAGGGGTATCCCAGTACAGGTATGCCAGTACATCCGAGCCAAATATCTAAGGGAATCCCCCACCGTGTTTGGTACCCTTACTCCAAGCAAAAAAAGTCCAGGGAATCCCTTATTTCATCATCAAGCTGTCTCTCAGGATCAATGGATTTCATACATATAACCGAAATTCGTTACCTATCCCATTTGCAGAAATTATGGCAACATTTATAGGGGACCTCTTCTTCACTCTAGGTACTATTTTTGGGGTCCGGCCCTACGCATCTTCGAGCTACTAACCTAATTGTGGTCTGATGCCATCCGCAATCGATCAAGTCGAACATGACGACGACCTTAAGGTATGTCTCTGTAACCGGAGGTAGAGACTTAAACACGGTTCAGGACTCGGCAGCGGACACCGGCCCGGAAAATTTTCAAAACGTGTTTTGTCGGTACCTAGCACGATTTCAGCGTTTTTCGGGAATTCTCTGAAATTTCGGCGTTTTTCGGAAATTCCCTGAAATTTCAGCGTTTTTATTTCAACGTTTCAGTGTTTCAGCTTTTTCAGCAAAGTTCAGGAACCGATATCTATTTGCTAGGTCTAGAGCCAAGAGACCAAGGCGTACCCTAGTTAAAAACAGAAAAAATTGGTCTCTAGGTGATAAAGCAAATGGACGACCCTTTTTCGTCACCGATTCAGTAGCAACGGATTTAGTTACTATCAAATTTTCACCACATTCGCCCGGGTTTAAAAATTTCAGTTAACAGCTAAAAGTCTCTACATTTGGAAATCCCGTATAAAAAGAAATGTGGTCGGCACTGAGTCGATCGATCGTGAATCTGTCTTCAGACTGTAAACTTTCAACTTGAACCATCAATTTGCTGTTTTGCTGTTCAAGATTGGCTACGCAGTAAAAGTTCTGATTAGTTATTCTGTGGAATAGTGCACGATGCACGATGCAAGGGCAATTTCATTTTCAGTATCAAAAACAGTTTCTTTTCCAAAGAATCCTCTGTTGAAACGGCTGGTTCAGTTTGTTCACGTTAATTTACTAATTTATTCGGTCTCTTCGTTTTTTTTGTTTCCAATTGACAACTTTGCCTTCCCAACAGGTAAACACAGTTATGTTGATGTTAAGTACAGGCTGAAAAACACAGGCTGTTGATGTTAAGTACCTTCGTCCAGAAAAATTTGACACGTCACGGAAATCACTATTTTTGGTAATATGAAAATCTGCTCCTTCATCCCGTTTGATACGAGTTAGCCACAGTTTCCTCAGCTCAGGTTCAGGCGGAAAACTATGATAGGATACTACGCCATGGCCTTCGACATGAAAATATCCTGCCTTCGTACAGTGAGGTACACAACAGTTTCTGTTACTCTGAAAAATAATTATAACCATTATTCCATATGTACAAAGTAAAAACAGAGCCATTGAACATAATTTACCCCAGCCAAGGAGGAGCCGGCATGGTGCAGGTTGTCAGGACAGTCGACAACTCAGTATAAAGTCGTATAAACAAATTTCGCTTACCTTAGATGCTTTTTTCCCTCCATAATCTTTATCTTTATTATCCCGACTCTCCATTTCCAATGGCAATTCATATTCATTTGATAAACTAAAAGCATAGCTGTGATCATCCTGAAAATGTTAAATTGAGAACGTATTATCCAAGTGATTCTAAATGTTTCTTTTGCGTTTTTCGAAATTCATAGGAGAGATTGTGTGTACCTGCTGACTAAACCCGGACATGAATTCCCAGTTAAAATTAATATGATCCACTCAAGTCGAAAAATCGATTTCAACGGAACAAATACAACATGTTGTAGTAATGAATACTAGGGAATACGCTGGAAGTTTGTACTATAATTTTAGAACCAACAATTGATTTGGAGACTTGAAAAAAGCGACAGAAGATCAACGATTCAAAAAGCCAATTCGCGTAGTTTGTAACCCGGAAGTAAATGTCGTCTCACCGAATGACGTCACGACTATTTAGTTCTGATTTCTGCCGCACTATAGCGCCCTTTTACGAGAAGGGTGTATAACTCCGGGCAAAGCTGCAGCAGATTTTTTAGATAATTCCCATAGATATTTTGCTAATTTTTGTAAACCGTCTTTAACTTTATCCTGTATAGAATTATTATGACTTGGAGGTTTATTCGGTTTATTGGGTGTTGATGTAGATTTTAATGAATTTTATATAGCTAAACCTATTGTTGTTAATATCATAGTTACCGCTGTTACAATTGAAATAATTGTTATACCTTCTAATTTAAATAATAATTTTATTCTATCTTTCAATTCTATCTCTGGTATTTCAGAATTTGGTTTTATCAACACATCTTTATGATAACTTTTAATCTATTAACATTATAATCATATGATTTTGATAATCATTTAATTTCTTCTTTCTGTAATTCTATGTTATATTCTAATTCTAATTCTATATTCTTTTTCCAAATATGCATTTCTTTTTTAAATTCAATTCCTTCAATAACTTTATTAACTCTATCTAATTTTAATTGTTCTATTTCTTTATTTTTATCAGTTAATTCTTTTTCTAAAGTTCTAATTTTAAAATCTCTTATACTTTTATCATGCGCAAATTTATCAGCTTCATTTCTTATACTAATAATTTCTCTAATTGCTTTATCAGAAAATATATTTAAATCTTCTAATTGTTCATCTGTTGCATCAATTAATCCATTCGGTAAAAGTTTTTCAATTGGAACTTTATTTGATTAAAGTTTACTAATTTTGGAAGTTATATTCTGTTCAGAAGTTGTTTCTGTTTCTAAATTATTATTGATTGTTTCAAATAATTTTTCAATTCTTCGTTTAAATACTCTTTTGTTTTGATTTATTTCTGCTTCGGTAACATTTACTATTTCATCACTATTTCTTATCCTTTTAATTCCATATGGGTCTAATTTTCTCAAAGTTGATTCTGCTAATATTTTATTTTAATTTTTATAATAGATATCAATATAATAATAATCTTTCAAATGATAATAATATTCACCATTATCTAAAAGTTCTAATTCTCTTACTAAATGCCTGGCGCCTCTATCATTTCTATTGTATCCAGATTCTTCAAATATAGGTTTGAATTTATATATAAATTCGTGATTTTCTAAATTTTGTTTTACTAAATCTGGATTTTCATTTTCAGGATTTATGCTCGATTTAGTTCTTCTATCAAACTCGTCCGTTGATGGAACTTTAGAACCACTATCTGCTAAATTAGAATTATATGCTGTTTCATCATCATTATCAACATTAGTTTCATTAAAATCAGGTTGTGGTTCATCACTTATACCAGGTTCATCGAAAGCATCCATTGGAATATCTTCTCCACCTTCTACATCCATTTACATAATAAAAAAATTAAAATTAAAAATATAATATTCCTCCTAATACAATTCCTATACAAGTTATAGCTAATTTAGCATTTTCATGTGTTTCATTATCATTATAACTTTTAATTATATCATGTTGAATAATATCAGTTTTTATATTTTCTGTAGTATTATAATCTTATATTTTAGAATCATTATCCAATTTAATATTCTTTGTTTTAGTTTCAGATGATTGAATATGTTTTTTTAATTTTTTCACCTTCCATTAGTTTTGGAGCAGTAATAATCTTTTTATTTATATCATTTAATCCAAACTTATCATTTATTGTTGCAGTTTTAATTAGATTATCATAACCAATTATATTTCCCATTTTTAATATTAAATCATCAGAAATATTTAATAAATTAGGGCCTGTACAATAATTTAATCTTACATGAGATTTATCTAAATAATTTTGATATCTTACTATATTTTCGGGAATCGATCTATTTTTTTCATTATGAATTGAATCTTCAAATAATACTTTGAATTGTTTCTGTGTATCAAATGATGTATCTAAATTTCCAATTATTGGGTATCTTGTTTCAACTTGAGCGCCTAGAATACATATCAAATAAGTTCTAATTGATTGATTTATTCTTTGTATACCTGATTTAGTAAATCCTTCACTATTATCTAAAACAAAATTAATCCAACCATCATTATTTTGTTGTTGTTTGAAATAAATATAATATTTTGGTATTTCATTCCATTTAAACGTTTTTGAGTTAATATTTTTTATTGTTTTTCTATATTCTTTAATATAAGGGACAGCAAAACCTCCGATTGGAAATGGTGAATTATTCATTGCATCCACAGCTTTCTCTACTTTAGATAAATCTCCCCCTGTAATTGTTTTCCATCTAAAATCAGAATTCTTTATGTCTATATTAAATTCATTACATATTTTATAAAACTTTGATAGATTAATATTATTATCCAATTCTTTTAAATATCTAGATCCTGTTAAAGGACACTAATTCATTTAATATTAATCTTATTTGAAAGTATGTATGAAATCTAAAGAGTGATAATATTAATGGTAATTTTGGTTCATTTAAATGATTATTCCAACTTGTACCACATACCACACCCTCATACCGCACCCTGTTGTTCCACAATAAACTGCGAATTTAATTGGTTTTGCCAGTATTGCATATTTGATTTTAACATCCATACTTTTGCTTTACTTAATTTTTTTTCAAAATTAATTTCATAAACATTGAATATATTTTCCATCTTTACATTAAAATTATTACTTTCAGTAAAACAAATATCTAAATTAATTAATGAATTTAAAACATTATTTCTATATGTGATATTTTTATTAAAATCTATTGCAGGAATATTATATTTACTTGATTTATTATATTGGAAAGCGTTTGGAAAATTATTTACCATGTATATAATAAAAAAATTAATAATTCATTAATTCTTTTAATAATTTGTCTTGTTCTTGAATTGTTATATTTAATATTTAATATATTTCTAATTTTGTTTTATTTATATCACGAGGAATAATACCATTATTATCAACTTTATCATCAATCTATTTAACAAAAAATAATATTTCTTTTCTTTATTTGTTACTGCTTTATGTAAACTCTTTGCATCATCTCTCATAAAAAATGAAAAATAAATGCTTCCACGCTCGAATTTATTTTTCATTTTTACTCACTCGCCCCTTCAACCTTTGATATAAAACAACATATTCCCTATTACTCCTAATAATGTTCATATAAATGAATAACATATAAATGAATAACTTCTAAAATCAATTTAGTAACAAATATTTGATATTAAAATGGAGCCAGAACAATCACAAACTATCAATATTACAAATAACACTGGTGTTATGAATATATACTACAAGAAATGTTCTAAATGTGAATTAGATAAATTAGCTATAACAGAATTTAGTAAGCGTAAGATTAGCAAAGATGGTTTTCAATATTGCTGTAAAACTTGTATTAAACTATATACTAAGCAATATCGGGCAGATAATAGAGAACATTATAATGATTATATGACAGAATATATGAGAGAAAGATATAAAACGGATCTTAATTTTAAAATGAAACAATGTTTACGGTCTAGATAAACACAATTATTCAACAAAGAAGCGCATTCAGCAACACTATCTAATTTGTTGGGTTGTACAGATGAATTCTTAAAATCATGGATTGTATATCATTTCGACGATAAAATGAATATAGATAATTATGGTGAATACTTTCATATTGATCACGTGTTACCAATATCGAAATTTGATATGAATGATGAATACAATAAGAAATTGATATGGAACTGGAAAAACATAAGGCCTCTTGAAAAGAAAGAAAATATTAGTAAAGGAAATGAACTATATTTAAAGTTATATTTAGACCAGTTGGTAAAAGCAAAGAAATTTGTTGAATTATGGAATAGTACTTCACTGAATCAACTGCATTCTGAGGTTTCAATCAGTGGTTAGAAAACCGGCAACTCTATTTGAGCCCTGTATGTATATATTTGATTACAAAAACATCTGTCGCATGATTGTTTTCATTTGTAAGGAATTACTTAACTTCATCATAAAAGAACGCCTGTTACCATCCAGGCAAACGTACAGAAATAATCAGCTTGGTCAAACGTGCGCCACGTTGGCAGTTAGAAATCAACATTCACATACAAAGGACGCATTGGATATTCTCTCTCAAAACACAGTTTACAGTTCTAAATCTAAATGTAAGTACCGTTTTATGTAGTTATTATGAAGTAGGGAAAGGGGATACTTTAAACATATTTAAGTACAGTAATTCATTTTCATGACATCTTTTAGATTAAAATGGAATACAGAGATCGACCAGAAATTCCAAGTCAACCATCGGAAGGGGAATCAGAACCGATGGATAGTGAAACCCAGGATTCAACAGAAATGGAGGAAGGAACTCAAGTTATTGGCAAATAAACTTTAAAAAATTTACAAAAACATTTGGATTATCATAAAGAAAAGGCGAAAATGCTGGGTGATGTAATTCGTAATAAACAATTACCACGCGAACCACAACAACAACAAACCTGGAATTGCTGTTGGCACTCAAGGAATCTGAATTGCTGTCGGGACTCGAGACATTGAAAACTAAGAAAAAGATTGGAGAAGAGTTGAATAAGTTTTAAAATCTAAATTAATTATTGAAACAGAACATTTAAACTTTCCAGAAATACGAAGTGAAGAAGTTATTTCATTTGATAAAATTACTAATACATTAAAAATAAGTTATAAGACCATATTAAAAAGAAAAGCAAATCACCTATGGGACCACATCATTTTCGGGAGTTATTTGATTATAGGGTTTGACCGGTTCGATAAAGAAACTGCGGGGATTTCTTGGGGGGCTTGGGTTAAAAAGAATATAGAAATCAGCGCCGGTTACGAAAGAAAACTAAGAAGAGTAGGAAGATTGATTGAATATGAAAAATTCCAATTATTAAGTTTAACATTTAGTGAAGTTGTTGACTATTTGTCAGAAATTGAAGAAATGATTGAAAACGATAATAAATACGCATTATGATTAGATTTTAGAACAACAGAGGATAATTTATTACATGGTTCTGGTAAAAAAACTACAGAACAAATAATTCAATGTCAAAGAAATCTACTAAGTATAATACCGATATTGAAAAGACAATTGAAGATTTAGGTATTACAGATAATAATGATACAGTTGTTTCTAATTGTGCTCAAGTTGATAATAATATTGATTTTGAATACTATTTAACATGTAAGCACCATCTTGAGTTACTAATTGCTAGCGGCAAATGTAATGAGTTTATTGGCAAAATTATAACTTTTCAAGAATTAGATAATATGAAACCAGATAAAGTAATAAAACATTTCAAAGACTCTATCAGTGATGCAATAGTAAAATGTTACTCTTAATTATGTAACCGGATTATACCAATTGATGATGAAAATAAATTATATAGTGATTTAAAGAATGATTATTTAGTTATGACAGAACTACAGAAATGGGTTGGATACGCTTCATTCCAATTAGGTGGAATAATGACATTGATTTCTTCTGGAGATATAAGATTTTCTAACATCAAACCTTTAGAATACAAAGATAAAAATAAATCAGAAGATATCAGAAAAAAAATTAAGTAAAATAAATGAGTGATGATATTAAGAAGAAACCTAGATCCGAAAAACAAATTAAATGGGCAAGGGAATTGGGAAAAACATCTGCAGAATTAAAAAAAGCTAAGAAAAAGAAATTAACCGATATAAATGAATCACAGAAATTATCTGATATTCATTCGAATGATAATCCATCTAATTCTTCTAATAGTGGAAGAAATAATTACTTATATATTACAATTGGGTTAATCACAGTTATTATATTCTCTGGTGTAATATATAAATCTAAATTCAAATCTAATAATTATGATGATAATGATAAACCTATTATACCAGAAACTAAATAAAATGATAAAATCATTGAAACTAATTCTAAATTATTATTAATGGATTAAAATAAGATGAAAAAAGAACAATATTTAAGAGATTTATATTATAACCCAGAGAGTGAAGTATCATTCAATTGTTTCAGAATTATGGGATAAGATAAAATCAGATGAAAATATGAAATATAGTGAATTAAGATTATGGTTACAAAATAATAATTTCTATTTTCACTTTAATTTAATATTATTTCATTATTAGGCGTAGAAGGTAAAACATTATTTGATTTAGAAGGTAAAACATTATTAGATGTAGAAGGTAAAACATTATTATCAATTTCATTACTTAAATTATCAACAACTCCACTTTTATTATTATCGATTTCTATTAGTTTAGTTTTATAATTTTTGAAAATAGGATCAAATATCAAAGCTATATTACAAAGTATTACATAATATAAGCCATCATTATTTTCATGTTTATCAATGTATAAAATATGTTTGTATACTTTACCTGCATCCATTTATTATAAAATTTTTTATTAGAATTAAAATTCTAATACAGAACACTATTTAATTGAGAATTTATAATATTTAATTGCGCGTCAGATATAATATAAATGTGCATTTTGAAATTTAAGCTTCCTTTTTTCTTTGTCATGAATAATTGTATCCCATCTTTCGTGTTCTGTAGTTTTTTCACCAGAACCATGTAATAAATTATCCTCTGTTGTTCTAAAATCTAACCATAATGCGTATTTATTACCGGTATAATAATCAATTTGATTAATATTACAATTTTCAGATGATTTATTTTTTTCATTCATAAAATGTTTTCTAATTTCTGGCCACTGATCTATCATTCTCATTCATTGACAAAATAATTTATTTGCTATACCTTCGATAGTTATTTCTACTTTTGATATTTCCGGATTATAATAATTATCGACATTTATTGCGCCATTAGAATATGTTGCAATTGTAAAAAAATATGTTAATTGTTACAGTCTTCCTATTTAATTCAAGATTATAATACCACGCATCATTTTTAAATTCTAAATTATTCGTGAAAAATGGGTCATCTTTTAAAATTTGTATTACAATATCTTCTGAATCAATTTTATCTATTACATCTTTTGGTAATAATTCGTTTACAACTGTATCTGTTACTCTAGTTTTCATTTTATATAATTCCAGTTTGAAATCAGGAAATTCTTCTTGTTATAATTGTAATTGATTCATTAAATCTTTTCTCTCTGATCTAGTTGAAATTCTACCACTTGCTTTAGCTGCTTTATATCTTTCTAATTTGTCATGTAATTCATCATAAGAACCACTATTATTAGGATCTAAAGTAGAATATACATCATCACCATCACCTAAATTTGAATTATATGCTGTTTTAATATCGTTACTAAAACTTGTTGCACTAAAATCAGGTTGTTGTTCATCGGTTATACCGGGTTCATCAAAAGTACCCATTTCATAACCGTCTCCACCTTCTACATCCATTTATATAATAAAAAATTAAAATTTAAGATATAATATTCCTCCTATTACAATTCATATACAAGTTATAGCTAATTTAACATTTTCATATGATTTATTATCATTATTAGTTTTAATTATATCATGTTGAATAATATCAGTTTTTATATTTTCTGTAGTATTGTTATCTTTTATTTTAAAATCATTATCCAATTTAATATTTTTAATTTTAGTTTCTGTTGATTGAAAATGTTTTTAAATTTTTTTACCTTCCATTAGTTTAAGAGCAGTGATAATCTTTTTATTTATATCATTCAATCCAAACTTATTATTTATTGTTGCAGTCTTAATTAGATTATTATAACCAATTATATTTCCCATTTTTAATATTAAATCATCAGAAATGATAGATAGATTAGGACCTATCCATCTTTGCATTAAAGTTATTAGTTTCAGTAAAATAAATATCTAAATTAATTAATGAATTTAAAACCTCATTTCTGTATGAAATATCTTTATTGAAATCTAATGCAGGAATATTATATTTAATTGATTTATTTAATGAAATGCTTTGGGAAAACTCTCTGCCATTTATATAATAAAGAAATTAATAATTAGATAATTCTTTTAATAATTTATCTTGTTCTTCAACTGTTATATTACCATTTAAACTTATTATATAATCTAGTGTATTTTTTAATTTATTTATTTCTTTTATATTAGATTTTATTTTTTCTTTATTACCTTTGACATTTAATTTTGAACTTATTCCAGTTAATACACTTGATGATAATCCTAGCACGCCAAATGATGTAGCTAAAGGTGTTAATGTCGAAAATATTGCTAAAAATGTTATTACAGAACTATGAAATGCAACTTAAAGTCAGTAGTAAAAAGAAAGACAAACTTTTTACTACTGACTTTAAGTTTCATTTATATTTATACTCACTATTGTTGTTTATAATTACCCCTTAGTTTGCTTCCCTTTAACCTATTTTAGCGTGTAACTGTTTCTACGTTAATTTTCCTTTAGTTTGTATCATCTCTGATTACTTGAATTAGTCTCTTTGTCTCTGGACTGTATGTATATCTCATAATTTCTGTAGTATCTCATTATTCCTGAAGATGACTATTAGGATATAGTCGAAACGTTGAAATAAACTACTATCTCGAAGTTTCATTTTCGGACTTTTTATTATCATTGTGGGATTCTCTCCTCATGATTTTAACTTAGTTTTATTTATATCATGAAGAATAATATCATTATTATCAACTTTATCATCCATTTATTTAGCAAAGAAATTACTAATTAGTAAATTTATATGCTACAAATATAACAATAACTGTTCCACCTAAAATCCAAATTATTTCATATTTTTGTTGTTCTTTACTTAGGGTATAATAATCTGATAACTTAGGTTTGTTTAGATGTAATTTTTGATGTTTTGTTACTGCATTATATAAACTCATAGCATCATCGACTGATTGAAAATCTCTATGCGTAATTTTCTGATTATATAATTCTTTATTGATGTAATCCATATAGTTTTGCCTCTTTTCTCTATATTCTTCTGCAGCTTTATAATATTTATCTAATGCTAAGTTGTGTCTTCTTTGTTCTCCTAATGAACTATCTTTATCAATATGTTTAAATAAATAACCACCACCAGTAAATGCTAAAGCGTTAACAATTGCCGATCCTATAATAGTTATAATTGCAGATGCCATTAATTTAGCAAAAAAAATTACGCATTTATATAGGAGGAATATATTTTTGTTTTTCCAAATAATCAATTGTTGAATTAGATAATGTATCTGCTAATGTTAATTTTAAGATATCATTTATATCAAATCTATCAACATTAACACTTCCCATTCTAAATACTTTTTTTAACACCATTGTATAACCAACAGTTCCAACTGATAATAATGCTCCATTATATAACCCAGTTATTATCCACTTATTATCACTCATTTATTTATCAAAAAAATTACTATCTTCAAAATATTTAGTTAACTTAGTTAAAATTGTTTCAGAATATATTTCATTACTACTTTTATGATTATCATATATTTTAGATAATATATCTTTAATATCATCGATAATATCATCCTCATTTAATTCATAATATTCTAAAAACGTTTTGATTAAATCACTTACTTTTTCTATATTATAATTTTATTTTTTAATCATTGATGCATTATTAAATGATTTACGTTTAATATCAGTAATTACATCATTTAGTTTTATTCTCATTTCTTAACCATATTTAAAATCAAACCCAAAACATATACTCGGTCCAACAGTTATATTCATTTATACATCAAAAAGATTACGCTCTACATCTTATAACTAATTCATAAATTACGGGAAAGTTATTCAAATTAATTAAATATCCATTATGATTTCTTACTTCTGATTTGAAATTATTAAATCGTGAAATACAAGGCTTAAAATCACATTCTGTTAAATTATAATTTATTTGCATTCCAAATTCTTTAACATTCTTCAATGGTAACATATTTAATATACTAGAATTACAAGTTATATCTTTAGTTGCTTCGAATGTCTTTGTAGGATCAATTAAATTGCAATAAATATAAAAATGCGTGTAAGGTATAAAGTTTGGTGTAGCATCAATATTTGTAAAAGATCTACCTGGAGGAATTCCTAACAGTTTAGCTATAGATTTTTTTTAACATAAATCTATGTTTTTCACTATTAGAAAACCTTATGTTTATTCGATCAGAACTCTCACTTTTTAAAAATCTAATACTAAACCCGGAATTACTACCTAATTTGTGCCAGGCTTTTCTATTAATTTCTTGTGATAATGTATCTAAATTATATAGCCCAAGTTTTAAATATATATATAGGCCCAATCATTTTTATTTTTATTAAAAACTAAAAAGGCTCTATGTAAAATAGTTTTATTCGATATATTGTAAAATGAGTTACATAAACTAATATTTACTTATTTAAATCTACACAATTTTTAAATTCTCTATCTAATTGTACTAGTAAATTATGTGATTTATAATTTGTAAGTCTTCTAGAATCAACAAATAATCTGTATTCTTTTAATTCTACCATTTATTTTACATATTTTATTCGAAATCTATATCATGGTGCCCTTTTTCATTCTTACCTTTGTATATGAAATAGAAATCACCTGAACATAATTCTTCTAAATCTTCACTTGATAATCTATGAAATCTATCTGGTAAATATGTTCTGAATTTATATCTATTTCCTTTTAATCCTTCATATTCTAAGTGGATAACTAATTTACTACCATATCTATTAGTAACTGTATAAATATTTGTAATTAAATATTTCTTATGAATTATTAATTAATTCTCTTAACTTTTTAAATTTAAAATCTACTGATTTAGCATTTGTGATATCTTTTATTCTAGCTAGGAATGATTTGTTGTCCTCACTGTGTATTTGTTTACTCTCCATTTTAAAAACAATTTTTTTATTAAAATTTGATTAACATGCTAGAATTCACGACGGTAGACGTAATAGTAACATTCGGCTACCTTGACCTTTTTAATTATGCGTAGAGCGCCATCGTTATTCCGATAGCGGAATATTTGATACGAAAACGTCTTTTCTCGCGCTGAACGACATTTTTGGGTCGAAAAGTGCTTTTCCTGACGATTTGAGCGCTTTTACGCATCGACATTGTCGTTTTTCCGATAGGGGGAATATTTGATACGAAAACGTCTTTTCTAGCGCTGAACGACGTTTTCGGTCCGAAAAGTGCTTTTCCTGACGATTTGAGCGCTTTTACGCATCGATATTGTCGTTTTTCCGATAGGGGGAATATTTGATACGAAAACGTCTTTTCTCGCGCTGAACGACGTTTTCGGTCCGAAAAGTGCTTTCCCTGACGATTTGAGCGCTTTTACGCATCGACATTGTCGTTTTTTCGATAGGGGGAATATTTGATACGAAAACGTCTTTTCTCGCTCTGAACGACGTTTTCGGTCCGAAAAGTGCTTTTCCTGACGATTTGAGCGCTTTTACGCATCGACATTGTCGTTTTTCCGATAGTGGGAATATTTGATACGAAAACGTCTTTTCTCGCGCTGAACGACGTTTTCGGGCCGAAAAGTGCTTTTCCCCACGATTTGAGCGCTTTTACGCATCGACATTGTCGTTTTTCCGATAGGGGGAATATTTGATACGAATACGTCTTTTCTCGCGCTGGAACGACGTTTTCGGGCCGAAAAGTGCTTTTCCTGACGATTTGAGCGCCTTTACGCATCGACATTGTCGTTTTTTTGATAGGGGGAATATTTGATACGAAGACGTCTTTTCTCGCGCTGAACGACGTTTTCGGGCCGAAAAGTGCTTTCCTGACGATTTGAGCGCTTTTACGCGTCGACATTGTCGTTTTTCCGATAGGGGGAATATTTGATACGAAAACGGCTTTTCTCGCGCTGAACGACGTTTTCGGGCCGAAAAGTGCTTTTCCTGACGATTTGAGCGCTTTTACGCGTCGACATTGTCGTTTTTCCGATAGGGGGAATATTTGATACGAAAACGTCTTTTCTCGCGCTTAGACGACGTTTTCGGGTCGAAAAGCGCTTTTCCTGACGATTTGAGCGCTTTTACGCGTCGACATTGTCGTTTTTCCGATAGGGGGAATATTTGATACGAAAACGTCTTTTCTCGCGCTGAACGACGTTTCCGGCCGAAAAGTGCTTTTCCTGACGATTTGAGCGCTTTTACGCATCGACATTGACGTTTTCCGATAGGGGGAATATTTGATAACGAAAACGTCTTTTCTCGCGCCGAACGACGTTTTCGCGTCGAAAAGTGCTTTTCCTGACGATTTGAGCGCTTTACGCATCGACATTGACGTTTTTCCGATAGGGAGAATATTTGATACGAAAACGGCTTTTCTCGCGCTGAACGACATTTTCGGTCCGAAAAGTGCTTTTTCTGACGATTTGAGCGCTTTACGCATCGACATTGTCGTTTTCCGATAGGGGGAATATTTGATACGAAAACGTCTTTTCTCGCGCTGAACGACGACGTTTTCGCGTTGAAAGTGCTTTTCCTGACGATTTGAGCGCTTTTACGCATCGACATTGTCGTTCTTTCGATAGGGGAATATTTGATACGAAAACGTCTTTTCTCACGCCGAACGACGTTTTCGCGTCGAAAAGTGCTTTTCCTGACGATTTGAGCGCTTTTACGCATCGACGTTGACGTTTTTCGCATAGGGAGAATATTTGATACGAAAACGTCTTTTCTCGCGCTGAACGACATTTTCGGGCCGAAAAGTGCTTTGCCTGACGATTTGAGCACTTTTACGCATCGACACTCTGGTTTTTCCGATAGGGGGAATATTTGATACGAAAACTACTTTTCTCGCGCTGAACGACGTTTTCGGGCCGAAAAGTGCTTTTCCTGACGATTTGAGCGCTTTTACGCATCGACATTGTCGTTTTTCCGATAGGGGGAATATTTGATACGAAAACGTCTTTTCTCGCGCTGAACGACGACGTTTTCGCGTTGAAAAGTGCTTTTCCTGACGATTTGAGCGCTTTTACGCATCGACATTGTCGTTCTTTCGATAGGGGGAATATTTGATACGAAAACGTCTTTTCTCGCGCCGAACGACATTTTTGGGTCGAAAAGTGCTTTTCCTGACGATTTGAGCGCTTTTACGCATCGACATTGTCGTTCTTTCGATAGGGGGAATCTTTGATACGAAAACGTCTTTTCTCGCACTGAACGACGTTTTCGGGCCGAAAAGTGCTTTTCCTGACGATTTGAGCGCTTTTACGCATCGGTATTGTCGTTTTTCCGATAGGGGAATATTTGATACGAATACGTCTTTTCTCTCGCTGAACGACGTTTTCGGCCCGAAGAAAGTGCTTTTCCTGACGATTTGAGCGCCTTTCCGCATCGACATTGTCGTTTTTCCGATAGGGGGAATATTTGATACGAAAACGTCTTTTCTAGCGCTGAACGACGTTTTCGGTCCGAAAAGTGCTTTTCCTGACGATTTGAGCGCTTTTACGCATCGATATTGTCGTTTTTCCGATAGGGGGAATATTTGATACGAAAACGTCTTTTCTCGCGCTGAACGACGTTTTCGGTCCGAAAAGTGCTTTCCCTGACGATTTGAGCGCTTTTACGCATCGACATTGTCGTTTTTTCGATAGGGGGAATATTTGATACGAAAACGTCTTTTCTCGCTCTGAACGACGTTTTCGGTCCGAAAAGTGCTTTTCCTGACGATTTGAGCGCTTTTACGCATCGACATTGTCGTTTTATCCGATAGTGGGAATATTTGATACGAAAACGTCTTTTCTCGCGCTGAACGACGTTTTCGGCCGAAAAGTGCTTTTCCCCACGATTTGAGCGCTTTTACGCATCGACATTGTCGTTTTTCCGATAGGGGGAATATTTGATACGAATACGTCTTTTCTCGCGCTGAACGACGTTTTCGGGCCGAAAAGTGCTTTTCCTGACGATTTGAGCGCCTTTACGCATCGACATTGTCGTTTTTTTGATAGGGGGAATATTTGATACGAAGACGTCTTTTCTCGCGCTGAACGACGTTTTCGGGCCGAAAGTGCTTTTCCTGACGATTTGAGCGCTTTACGCGTCGACATTGTCGTTTTTCCGATAGGGGGAATATTTGATACGAAAACGGCTTTTCTCGCGCTGAACGACGTTTCGGGCCGAAAAGTGCTTTTCCTGACGATTTGAGCGCTTTTACGCGTCGACATTGACGTTTTTCCGATAGGGGGAATATTTGATAACGAAAACGTCTTTTCTCGGCGCCGAACGACGTTTTCGCGTCGAAAAGTGCTTTTCCTGACGATTTGAGCGCTTTTACGCATCGACATTGACGTTTTTCCGATAGGGAGAATATTTGATACGAAAACGGCTTTTCTCGCGCTGAACGACATTTTCGGTCCGAAAAGTGCTTTTCTGACGATTTGAGCGCTTTTACGCATCGACATTGTCGTTTTTCCGATAGGGGGAATATTTGATACGAAAACGTCTTTTCTCGCGCTGAACGACGACGTTTTCGCGTTGAAAAGTGCTTTTCCTGACGATTTGAGCGCTTTTACGCATCGACATTGTCGTTCTTTCGATAGGGGGAATATTTGATACGAAAACGTCTTTTCTCACGCCGAACGACGTTTTCGCGTCGAAAAGTGCTTTTCCTGACGATTTGAGCGCTTTTACGCATCGACGTTGACGTTTTTCCGATAGGGAGAATATTTGATACGAAAACGGCTTTTCTCGCGCTGAACGACATTTTCGGGCCGAAAAGTGCTTTGCCTGACGTTTTGAGCACTTTTACGCATCGACACTCTGGTTTTTCCGATAGGGGGAATATTTGATACGAAAACTACTTTTCTCGCGCTGAACGACGTTTTCGGGCCGAAAAGTGCTTTTCCTGACGATTTGAGCGCTTTTACGCATCGACATTGTCGTTTTCCGATAGGGGGAATATTTGATACGAAAACGTCTTTTCTCGCGCTGAACGACGACGTTTTCGCGTTGAAAAGTGCTTTTCCTGACGATTTGAGCGCTTTTACGCATCGACATTGTCGTTCTTTCGATAGGGAGAATATTTGATACGAAAACGTCTTTTCTCGCGCCGAACGACGTTTTCGCGTCGAAAAGTGCTTTTCCTGACGATTTGAGCGCTTTTACGCATCGACATTGACGTTTTTCCGATAGGGGGAATATTTGATACGAAAACGGCTTTTCTCGCACTGAACGACATTTTCGGGCCGAAAAGTGCTTTGCCTGACGATTTGAGCGCTTTTACGCATCGACACTGTGGTTTTTCCGATAGGGGGAATATTTGATACGAAAACGTCTTTTCTCGCGCTGAACGACGTTTTCGGGCCGAAAAGTGCTTTTCCTGACGATTTGAGCGCCTTTACGCATCGACATTGTCGTTTTTTTGATAGGGGGAATATTTGATACGAAGACGTCTTTTCTCGCGCTGAACGACGTTTTCGGGCCGAAAAGTGCTTTTCCTGACGATTTGAGCGCTTTTACGCGTCGACATTGTCGTTTTTCCGATAGGGGGAATATTTGATACGAAAACGGCTTTTCTCGCGCTGAACGACGTTTTCGGGCCGAAAAGTGCTTTTCCTGACGATTTGAGCGCTTTTACGCGTCGACATTGTCGTTTTTCCGATAGGGGGAATATTTGATACGAAAACGTCTTTTCTCGCGCTTAACGACGTTTTCGGGTCGAAAAGCGCTTTCCCTGACGATTTGAGCGCTTTTACGCGTCGACATTGTCGTTTTTCCGATAGGGGGAATATTTGATACGAAAACGTCTTTTCTCGCGCTGAACGACGTTTCCGGCCGAAAAGTGCTTTTCCTGACGATTTGAGCGCTTTTACGCATCGACATTGACGTTTTTCCGATAGGGGGAATATTTGATAACGAAAACGTCTTTTCTCGCGCCGAACGACGTTTTCGCGTCGAAAAGTGCTTTTCCTGACGATTTGAGCGCTTTTACGCATCGACATTGACGTTTTTCCGATAGGGAGAATATTTGATACGAAAACGGCTTTTCTCGCGCTGAACGACATTTTCGGTCCGAAAAGTGCTTTTTCTGACGATTTGAGCGCTTTTACGCATCGACATTGTCGTTTTTCCGATAGGGGGAATATTTGATACGAAAACGTCTTTTCTCGCGCTGAACGACGACGTTTTCGCGTTGAAAAGTGCTTTTCCTGACGATTTGAGCGCTTTTACGCATCGACATTGTCGTTCTTTCGATAGGGGGAATATTTGATACGAAAACGTCTTTTCTCACACCGAACGACGTTTTCGCGTCGAAAAGTGCTTTTCCTGACGATTTGAGCGCTTTTACGCATCGACGTTGACGTTTTTCCGATAGGGAGAATATTTGATACGAAAACGGCTTTTCTCGCGCTGAACGACATTTTCGGGCCGAAAAGTGCTTTGCCTGACGATTTGAGCACTTTTACGCATCGACACTCTGGTTTTTCCGATAGGGGGAATATTTGATACGAAGACGTCTTTTTCTCGCGCTGAACGACGTTTTCGGGCCGAAAAGTGCTTTTCCTGACGATTTGAGCGCTTTTACGCGTCGACATTGTCGTTTTTCCGATAGGGGAATATTTGATACGAAAACGGCTTTTCTCGCGCTGAACGACGTTTTCGGGCCGAAAAGTGCTTTCCTGACGATTTGAGCGCTTTTACGCGTCGACATTGTCGTTTTTCCGATAGGGGGAATATTTGATACGAAAACGTCTTTTCTCGCGCTTAACGACGTTTTCGGGTCGAAAAGCGCTTTCCCTGACGATTTGAGCGCTTTTACGCGTCCGACATTGTCGTTTTTCCGATAGGGGGAATATTTGATACGAAACGTCTTTTCTCGCGCTGAACGACGTTTCCGGCCGAAAAGTGCTTTTCCTGACGATTTGAGCGCTTTTACGCATCGACATGACGTTTTCCGATAGGGGAATATTTGATAACGAAAACGTCTTTTCTCGCGCCGAACGACGTTTTTGCGTCGAAAAGTGCTTTTCCTGACGATTTGAGCGCTTTTACCGATCGACATTGACGTTTTTCCGATAGGGAGAATATTTGATACGAAAACGGCTTTTCTCGCGCTGAACGACATTTCGGTCCGAAAAGTGCTTTTTCTGACGATTTGAGCGCTTTTACGCATCGACATTGTCGTTTTTCCGATAGGGGGAATATTTGATACGAAAACGTCTTTTCTCGCGCTGAACGACGACGTTTTCGCGTTGAAAAGTGCTTTTCCTGACGATTTGAGCGCTTTTACGCATCGACATTGTCGTTCTTTCGATAGGGGAATATTTGATACGAAAACGTCTTTTCTCACGCCGAACGACGTTTTCGCGTCGAAAAGTGCTTTCCTGACGATTTGAGCGCTTTTACGCATCGACGTTGACGTTTTTCCGATAGGGAGAATATTTGATACGAAACGGCTTTTCTCGCGCTGAACGACATTTTCGGGCCGAAAAGTGCTTTGCCTGACGATTTGAGCACTTTTACGCATCGACACTCTGGTTTTTCCGATAGGGGGAATATTTGATACGAAAACTACTTTTCTCGCGCTGAACGACGTTTTCGGCCCGAAAAGTGCTTTTCCTGACGATTTGAGCGCTTTTTACGCATCGACATTGTCGTTTTTCCGATAGGGGGAATATTTGATACGAAAACGTCTTTCTCGCGCGCTGAACGACGACGTTTTCGCGTTGAAAAGTGCTTTTCCTGACGATTTGAGCGCTTTTACGCATCGACATTGTCGTTCTTTCGATAGGGGGAATATTTGATACGAAACGTCTTTTCTCGGCCGAACGACGTTTTCGCGTCGAAAAGTGCTTTTCCTGACGATTTGAGCGCTTTTACGCATCGACATTGACGTTTTTCCGATAGGGGGAATATTTGATACGAAAACGGCTTTTCTCGCACTGAACGACATTTTCGGCCGAAAAGTGCTTTGCCTGACGATTTGAGCGCTTTTACGCATCGACACTGTGGTTTTTCCGATAGGGGGAATATTTGATACGAAAACGACTTTTCTTGCGCTGAACGACGTTTTCGGTCCGAAAAGTGCTTTTTTCTGACGATTTGAGCGCTTTGAAGCATCGACATTGTCGTTTTTCCGATAGGGGGAATATTTGATACGAAAACGTCTTTTCTCGCGCTGAACGACGACGTTTTCGCGTTGAAAAGTGCTTTTCCTGACGATTTGAGCGCTTTACGCATCGACATTGTCGTTCTTTCGATAGGGGGAATATTTGATACGAAAACGTCTTTTCTCACGCCGAACGACGTTTTCGCGTCGAAAAGTGCTTTTCCTGACGATTTGAGCGCTTTTACGCATCGACGTTGACGTTTTTCCGATAGGGAGAATATTTGATACGAAAACGTCTTTTCTCGCGCTGAACGACATTTCGGGCCGAAAGTGCTTTGCCTGTCGATTTGAGCGCTTTTACGCATCGACACTGTGGTTTTTCGATAGAGGGAATATTTG
This sequence comes from Tubulanus polymorphus, assembly GCF_964204645.1. Taxonomy (NCBI): domain Eukaryota; kingdom Metazoa; phylum Nemertea; class Palaeonemertea; order Tubulaniformes; family Tubulanidae; genus Tubulanus; species Tubulanus polymorphus. The sequence continues at coordinate 57,139 of NW_027437469.1, read as the reverse complement.
ATACGAAAACGTCTTCTCGCGCTGAACCGACGTTTTCGGCCGAAAGTGCTTTTCCTGACGATTTGAGCGCTTTTACGCATCGACATTGTCGTTTTTCCGATAGGGGGAATATTTGATACGAAAACGTCTTTTCTCGCGCTGAACGACGTTTCCGGCCGAAAAGTGCTTTTCCTGACGATTTGAGCGCTTTTACGCATCGACATTGACGTTTTTCCGATAGGGGGAATATTTGATAACGAAAACGTCTTTTCTCGCGCCGAACGACGTTTTTGCGTCGAAAAGTGCTTTTCCTGACGATTTGAGCGCTTTTACCGATCGACATTGACGTTTTTCCGATAGGGAGAATATTTGATACGAAAACGGCTTTTCTCGCGCTGAACGACATTTTCGGTCCGAAAAGTGCTTTTTCTGACGATTTGAGCGCTTTTACGCATCGACATTGTCGTTTTTCCGATAGGGGGAATATTTGATACGAAAACGTCTTTTCTCGCGCTGAACGACGACGTTTTCGCGTTGAAAAGTGCTTTTCCTGACGATTTGAGCGCTTTTACGCATCGACATTGTCGTTCTTTCGATAGGGGGAATATTTGATACGAAAACGTCTTTTCTCACGCCGAACGACGTTTTCGCGTCGAAAAGTGCTTTTCCTGACGATTTGAGCGCTTTTACGCATCGACGTTGACGTTTTTCCGATAGGGAGAATATTTGATACGAAAACGGCTTTTCTCGCGCTGAACGACATTTTCGGGCCGAAAAGTGCTTTGCCTGACGATTTGAGCACTTTTACGCATCGACACTCTGGTTTTTCCGATAGGGGGAATATTTGATACGAAAACTACTTTTCTCGCGCTGAACGACGTTTTCGGCCCGAAAAGTGCTTTTCCTGACGATTTGAGCGCTTTTACGCATCGACATTGTCGTTTTTCCGATAGGGGGAATATTTGATACGAAAACGTCTTTTCTCGCGCTGAACGACGACGTTTTCGCGTTGAAAAGTGCTTTTCCTGACGATTTGAGCGCTTTTACGCATCGACATTGTCGTTCTTTCGATAGGGGGAATATTTGATACGAAAACGTCTTTTCTCGCGCCGAACGACGTTTTCGCGTCGAAAAGTGCTTTTCCTGACGATTTGAGCGCTTTTACGCATCGACATTGACGTTTTTCCGATAGGGGGAATATTTGATACGAAAACGGCTTTTCTCGCACTGAACGACATTTTCGGGCCGAAAAGTGCTTTGCCTGACGATTTGAGCGCTTTTACGCATCGACACTGTGGTTTTTCCGATAGGGGGAATATTTGATACGAAAACGACTTTTCTTGCGCTGAACGACGTTTTCGGTCCGAAAAGTGCTTTTTCTGACGATTTGAGCGCTTTGAAGCATCGACATTGTCGTTTTTCCGATAGGGGGAATATTTGATACGAAAACGTCTTTTCTCGCGCTGAACGACGACGTTTTCGCGTTGAAAAGTGCTTTTCCTGACGATTTGAGCGCTTTTACGCATCGACATTGTCGTTCTTTCGATAGGGGGAATATTTGATACGAAAACGTCTTTTCTCACGCCGAACGACGTTTTCGCGTCGAAAAGTGCTTTTCCTGACGATTTGAGCGCTTTTACGCATCGACGTTGACGTTTTTCCGATAGGGAGAATATTTGATACGAAAACGTCTTTTCTCGCGCTGAACGACATTTTCGGGCCGAAAAGTGCTTTGCCTGACGATTTGAGCGCTTTTACGCATCGACACTGTGGTTTTTCCGATAGAGGGAATATTTGATACGAAAACGTCTTTTCTCGCGCTGAACGACGTTTTCGGGCCGAAAAGTGCTTTTCCTGACGATTTGAGCGCTTTTACGCATCGACATTGTCGTTTTTCCGATAGGGGGAATATTTGATACGAAAACGTCTTTTCTCGCGCTGAACGACGACGTTTTCGCGTTGAAAAGTGCTTTTCCTGACGATTTGAGCGCTTTTACGCATCGACATTGTCGTTCTTTCGATAGGGGGAATATTTGATACGAAAACGTCTTTTCTCGCGCCGAACGACGTTTTCGCGTCGAAAAGTGCTTTTCCTGACGATTTGAGCGCTTTTAAGCATCGACATTGACGTTTTTCCGATAGGGAGAATATTTGATACGAAAACGGCTTTTCTCGCGCTGAACGACATTTTCGGGCCGAAAAGTGCTTTGCCTGACGATTTGAGCGCTTTTACGCATCGACACTGTGGTTTTTTCCGATAGGGGGAATATTTGATACGAAAACGTCTTTTCTCGCGCTGAACGACGTTTTCGGGCCGAAAAGTGCTTTTCCTGACGATTTGAGCGCTTTTACGCATCGACACTGTGGTTTTTCCGATAGGGGGAATATTTGATACGAAAACGACTTTTCTTGCGCTGAACGACGTTTTCGGTCCGAAAAGTGCTTTTTCTGACGATTTGAGCGCTTTTACGCATCGACATTGTCGTTTTTCCGATAGGGGGAATATTTGATACGAAAACGTCTTTTCTCGCGCTGAACGACGACGTTTTCGCGTTGAAAAGTGCTTTTCCTGACGATTTGAGCGCTTTTACGCATCGACATTGTCGTTCTTTCGATAGGGGGAATATTTGATACGAAAACGTCTTTTCTCACGCCGAACGACGTTTTCGCGTCGAAAAGTGCTTTTCCTGACGATTTGAGCGCTTTTACGCATCGACGTGGACGTTTTTCCGATAGGGAGAATATTTGATACGAAAACGGCTTTTCTCGCGCTGAACGACATTTTCGGGCCGAAAAGTGCTTTGCCTGACGATTTGAGCGCTTTTACGCATCGACACTGTGGTTTTTCCGATAGGGGGAATATTTGATACGAAAACTACTTTTCTCGCGCTGAACGACGTTTTCGGCCCGAAAAGTGCTTTTCCTGACGATTTGAGCGCTTTTACGCATCGACATTGTCGTTTTTCCGATAGGGGGAATATTTGATACGAAAACGTCTTTTCTCGCGCTGAACGACGACGTTTTCGCGTTGAAAAGTGCTTTTCCTGACGATTTGAGCGCTTTTACGCATCGACATTGTCGTTCTTTCGATAGGGGGAATATTTGATACGAAAACGTCTTTTCTCGCGCCGAACGACGTTTTCGCGTCGAAAAGTGCTTTTCCTGACGATTTGAGCGCTTTTACGCATCGACGTTGACGTTTTTCCGATAGGGGGAATATTTGATACGAAAACGGCTTTTCTCGCACTGAACGACATTTTCGGGCCGAAAAGTGCTTTGCCTGACGATTTGAGCGCTTTTACGCATCGACACTGTGGTTTTTCCGATAGGGGGAATATTTGATACGAAAACGTCTTTTCTTGCGCTGAACGACGTTTTCGGTCCGAAAAGTGCTTTTTCTGACGATTTGAGCGCTTTTACGCATCGAAATTGTCGTTTTTCCGATAGGGGGAATATTTGATACGAAAACGTCTTTTCTCGCGCTGAACGACGACGTTTTCGCGTTGAAAAGTGCTTTTCCTGACGATTTGAGCGCTTTTACGCATCGACATTGTCGTTCTTTCGATAGGGGGAATATTTGATACGAAAACATCTTTTCTCGCGCCGAACGACGTTTTCGCGTCGAAAAGTGCTTTTCCTGACGATTTGAGCGCTTTTACGCATCGACATTGTCGTTTTTCCGATAGGGGGAATATCTGATACGAAAACGGCTTTTCTCGCACTGAACGACATTTTCGGGCCGAAAAGTGCTTTGCCTGACGATTTGAGCGCTTTTACGCATCGACACTGTGGTTTTTCCGATAGGGGGAATATTTGATACGAAAACGTCTTTTCTTGCGCTGAACGACGTTTTCGGTCCGAAAAGTGCTTTTTCTGACGATTTGAGCGCTTTTACGCATCGAAATTGTCGTTTTTCCGATAGGGGGAATATTTGATACGAAAACGTCTTTTCTCGCGCTGAACGACGACGTTTTCGCGTTGAAAAGTGCTTTTCCTGACGATTTGAGCGCTTTTACGCATCGACATTGTCGTTCTTTCGATAGGGGGAATATTTGATACGAAAACATCTTTTCTCGCGCCGAACGACGTTTTCGCGTCGAAAAGTGCTTTTCCTGACGATTTGAGCGCTTTTACGCATCGACATTGACGTTTTTCCGATAGGGGGAATATTTGATACGAAAACGGCTTTTCTCGCACTGAACGACATTTTCGGGCCGAAAAGTGCTTTGCCTGACGATTTGAGCGCTTTTACGCATCGACACTGTGGTTTTTCCGATAGGGGGAATATTTGATACGAAAACGACTTTTCTTGCGCTGAACGACGTTTTCGGTCCGAAAAGTGCTTTTTCTGACGATTTGAGCGCTTTTACGCATCGACATTGTCGTTTTTCCGATAGGGGGAATATTTGATACGAAAACGTCTTTTCTCGCGCTGAACGACGACGTTTTCGCGTTGAAAAGTGCTTTTCCTGACGATTTGAGCGCTTTTACGCATCGACATTGTCGTTCTTTCGATAGGGGGAATATTTGATACGAAAACGTCTTTTCTCACGCCGAACGACGTTTTCGCGTCGAAAAGTGCTTTTCCTGACGATTTGAGCGCTTTTACGCATCGACGTTGACGTTTTTCCGATAGGGAGAATATTTGATACGAAAACGTCTTTTCTCGCGCTGAACGACATTTTCGGGCCGAAAAGTGCTTTGCCTGACGATTTGAGCGCTTTTACGCATCGACACTGTGGTTTTTCCGATAGGGGGAATATTTGATACGAAAACGTCTTTTCTCGCGCTGAACGACGTTTTCGGGCCGAAAAGTGCTTTTCCTGACGATTTGAGCGCTTTTACGCATCGACATTGTCGTTCTTTCGATAGGGGGAATATTTGATACGAAAACGTCTTTTCTCGCGCCGAACGACGTTTTCGCGTCGAAAAGTGCTTTTCCTGACGATTTGAGCGCTTTTAAGCATCGACATTGACGTTTTTCCGATAGGGAGAATATTTGATACGAAAACGGCTTTTCTCGCGCTGAACGACATTTTCGGGCCGAAAAGTGCTTTGCCTGACGATTTGAGCGCTTTTACGCATCGACGCTGTGGTTTTTTCCGATAGGGGGAATATTTGATACGAAAACGTCTTTTCTCGCGCTGAACGACGTTTTCGGGCCGAAAAGTGCTTTTCCTGACGATTTGAGCGCTTTTACGCATCGACACTGTGGTTTTTCCGATAGGGGGAATATTTGATACGAAAACGACTTTTCTTGCGCTGAACGACGTTTTCGGTCCGAAAAGTGCTTTTTCTGACGATTTGAGCGCTTTTACGCATCGACATTGTCGTTTTTCCGATAGGGGGAATATTTGATACGAAAACGTCTTTTCTCGCGCTGAACGACGACGTTTTCGCGTTGAAAAGTGCTTTTCCTGACGATTTGAGCGCTTTTACGCATCGACATTGTCGTTCTTTCGATAGGGGAAATATTTGATACGAAAACGTCTTTTCTCACGCCGAACGACGTTTTCGCGTCGAAAAGTGCTTTTCCTGACGATTTGAGCGCTTTTACGCATCGACGTTGACGTTTTTCCGATAGGGAGAATATTTGATACGAAAACGGCTTTTCTCGCACTGAACGACATTTTCGGGCCGAAAAGTGCTTTGCCTGACGATTTGAGCGCTTTTACGCATCGACACTGTGGTTTTTCCGATAGGGGGAATATTTGATACGAAAACTACTTTTCTCGCGCTGAACGACGTTTTCGGGCCGAAAAGTGCTTTTCCTGACGATTTGAGCGCTTTTACGCATCGACATTGTCGTTTTTCCGATAGGGGGAATATTTGATACGAAAACGTCTTTTCTCGCGCTGAACGACGACGTTTTCGCGTTGAAAAGTGCTTTTCGTGACGATTTGAGCGCTTTTACGCATCGACATTGTCGTTCTTTCGATAGGGGGAATATTTGATACGAAAACGTCTTTTCTCGCGCCGAACGACGTTTTCGCGTCGAAAAGTGCTTTTCCTGACGATTTGAGCGCTTTTACGCATCGACATTGACGTTTTTCCGATAGGGGGAATATTTGATACGAAAACGGCTTTTCTCGCACTGAACGACATTTTCGGGCCGAAAAGTGCTTTGCCTGACGATTTGAGCGCTTTTACGCATCGACACTGTGGTTTTTCCGATAGGGGGAATATTTGATACGAAAACGTCTTTTCTCGCGCTGAACGACGTTTTCGGGCCGAAAAGTGCTTTTCCTGACGATTTGAGCGCTTTTACGCATCGACACTGTTGTTTTTCCGATAGGGGGAATATTTGATACGAAAACGTCTTTTCTTGCGCTGAACGACGTTTTCGGTCCGAAAAGTGCTTTTCCTGACGATTTGAGCGCTTTTACGCATCGACACTGTGGTTTTTTCCGATAGGGGGAATATTTGATACGAAAACGTCTTTTCTTGCGCTGAACGACGTTTTCGGTCCGAAAAGTGCTTTTTCTGACGATTTGAGCGCTTTTACGCATCGAAATTGTCGTTTTTCCGATAGGGGGAATATTTGATACGAAAACGGCTTTTCTCGCACTGAACGACATTTTCGGGCCGAAAAGTGCTTTGCCTGACGATTTGAGCGCTTTTACGCATCGACACTGTGGTTTTTCCGATAGGGGGAATATTTGATACGAAAACGTCTTTTCTCGCGCTGAACGACGTTTTCGGGCCGAAAAGTGCTTTTCCTGACGATTTGAGCGCTTTTACGCATCGACACTGTGGTTTTTCCGATAGGGGGAATATTTGATACGAAAACGACTTTTCTTGCGCTGAACGACGTTTTCGGTCCGAAAAGTGCTTTTTCTGACGATTTGAGCGCTTTTACGCATCGACATTGTCGTTTTTCCGATAGGGGGAATATTTGATACGAAAACGTCTTTTCTCGCGCTGAACGACGACGTTTTCGCGTTGAAAAGTGCTTTTCCTGACGATTTGAGCGCTTTTACGCATCGACATTGTCGTTCTTTCGATAGGGGGAATATTTGATACGAAAACGTCTTTTCTCACGCCGAACGACGTTTTCGCGTCGAAAAGTGCTTTTCCTGACGATTTGAGCGCTTTTACGCATCGACGTTGACGTTTTTCCGATAGGGAGAATATTTGATACGAAAACGTCTTTTCTCGCGCTGAACGACATTTTCGGGCCGAAAAGTGCTTTGCCTGACGATTTGAGCGCTTTTACGCATCGACACTGTCGTTTTTCCGATAGGGGGAATATTTGATACGAAAACGTCTTTTCTCGCGCTGTACGACGTTTTCGCGTCGAAAAGTGCTTTTCCTGACGATTTGAGCGCTTTTACGCATCGACATTGTCGTTTTTCCGATAGGGGGAATATTTGATACGAAAACGTCTTTTCTCGCGCTGAACGACGTTTTCGCGTCGAAAAGTGCTTTTCCTGACGATTTGAGCGCTTTTACGCATCGACATTGTCGTTTTTCCGATAGGGGGAATATTTGATACGAAAACGTCTTTTCTCGCGCTGAACGACGTTTTCGCGTCGCAAAGTGCTTTTCCTGACGATTTGAGCGCTTTTACGCATCGACATTGTCGTTTTTCCGATAGGGGGAATATTTGATACGAAAACGTCTTTTCTCGCGCTGTACGACGTTTTCGCGTCGAAAAGTGCTTTTCCTGACGATTTGAGCGCTTTTACGCATCGACATTGTCGTTTTTCCGATAGGGGGAATATTTGATACGAAAACGTCTTTTCTCGCGCTGAACGACGTTTTCGCGTCGAAAAGTGCTTTTCCTGACGATTTGAGCGCTTTTACGCATCGACACTGTGGTTTTTTCCGATAGGGGGAATATTTGATACGAAAACGTCTTTTCTTGCGCTGAACGACGTTTTCGGTCCGAAAAGTGCTTTTTCTGACGATTTGAGCGCTTTTACGCATCGAAATTGTCGTTTTTCCGATAGGGGGAATATTTGATACGAAAACGTCTTTTCTCGCGCTGAACGACGACGTTTTCGCGTTGAAAAGTGCTTTTCCTGACGATTTGAGCGCTTTTACGCATCGACATTGTCGTTCTTTCGATAGGGGGAATATTTGATACGAAAACATCTTTTCTCGCGCCGAACGACGTTTTCGCGTCGAAAAGTGCTTTTCCTGACGATTTGAGCGCTTTTACGCATCGACATTGTCGTTTTTCCGATAGGGGGAATATCTGATACGAAAACGGCTTTTCTCGCACTGAACGACATTTTCGGGCCGAAAAGTGCTTTGCCTGACGATTTGAGCGCTTTTACGCATCGACACTGTGGTTTTTCCGATAGGGGGAATATTTGATACGAAAACGTCTTTTCTTGCGCTGAACGACGTTTTCGGTCCGAAAAGTGCTTTTTCTGACGATTTGAGCGCTTTTACGCATCGAAATTGTCGTTTTTCCGATAGGGGGGATATTTGATACGAAAACGTCTTTTCTCGCGCTGAACGACGACGTTTTCGCGTTGAAAAGTGCTTTTCCTGACGATTTGAGCGCTTTTACGCATCGACATTGTCGTTCTTTCGATAGGGGGAATATTTGATACGAAAACATCTTTTCTCGCGCCGAACGACGTTTTCGCGTCGAAAAGTGCTTTTCCTGACGATTTGAGCGCTTTTACGCATCGACATTGACGTTTTTCCGATAGGGGGAATATTTGATACGAAAACGGCTTTTCTCGCACTGAACGACATTTTCGGGCCGAAAAGTGCTTTGCCTGACGATTTGAGCGCTTTTACGCATCGACACTGTGGTTTTTCCGATAGGGGGAATATTTGATACGAAAACGTCTTTTCTCGCGCTGAACGACGTTTTCGGGCCGAAAAGTGCTTTTCCTGACGATTTGAGCGCTTTTACGCATCGACACTGTGGTTTTTCCGATAGGGGGAATATTTGATACGAAAACGACTTTTCTTGCGCTGAACGACGTTTTCGGTCCGAAAAGTGCTTTTTCTGACGATTTGAGCGCTTTTACGCATCGACATTGTCGTTTTTCCGATAGGGGGAATATTTGATACGAAAACGTCTTTTCTCGCGCTGAACGACGACGTTTTCGCGTTGAAAAGTGCTTTTCCTGACGATTTGAGCGCTTTTACGCATCGACATTGTCGTTCTTTCGATAGGGGGAATATTTGATACGAAAACGTCTTTTCTCACGCCGAACGACGTTTTCGCGTCGAAAAGTGCTTTTCCTGACGATTTGAGCGCTTTTACGCATCGACGTTGACGTTTTTCCGATAGGGAGAATATTTGATACGAAAACGTCTTTTCTCGCGCTGAACGACATTTTCGGGCCGAAAAGTGCTTTGCCTGACGATTTGAGCGCTTTTACGCATCGACACTGTGGTTTTTCCGATAGGGGGAATATTTGATACGAAAACGTCTTTTCTCGCGCTGAACGACGTTTTCGGGCCGAAAAGTGCTTTTCCTGACGATTTGAGCGCTTTTACGCATCGACATTGTCGTTTTTCCGATAGGGGGAATATTTGATACGAAAACGTCTTTTCTCGCGCTGAACGACGACGTTTTCGCGTTGAAAAGTGTTTTTCCTGACGATTTGAGCGCTTTTACGCATCGACATTGTCGTTCTTTCGATAGGGGGAATATTTGATACGAAAACGTCTTTTCTCGCGCCGAACGACGTTTTCGCGTCGAAAAGTGCTTCTCCTGACGATTTGAGCGCTTTTAAGCATCGACATTGACGTTTTTCCGATAGGGAGAATATTTGATACGAAAACGGCTTTTCTCGCGCTGAACGACATTTTCGGGCCGAAAAGTGCTTTGCCTGACGATTTGAGCGCTTTTACGCATCGACGCTGTGGTTTTTTCCGATAGGGGGAATATTTGATACGAAAACGTCTTTTCTCGCGCTGAACGACGTTTTCGGGCCGAAAAGTGCTTTTCCTGACGATTTGAGCGCTTTTACGCATCGACACTGTGGTTTTTCCGATAGGGGGAATATTTGATACGAAAACGACTTTTCTTGCGCTGAACGACGTTTTCGGTCCGAAAAGTGCTTTTTCTGACGATTTGAGCGCTTTTACGCATCGACATTGTCGTTTTTCCGATAGGGGGAATATTTGATACGAAAACGTCTTTTCTCGCGCTGAACGACGACGTTTTCGCGTTGAAAAGTGCTTTTCCTGACGATTTGAGCGCTTTTACGCATCGACATTGTCGTTCTTTCGATAGGGGAAATATTTGATACGAAAACGTCTTTTCTCACGCCGAACGACGTTTTCGCGTCGAAAAGTGCTTTTCCTGACGATTTGAGCGCTTTTACGCATCGACGTTGACGTTTTTCCGATAGGGAGAATATTTGATACGAAAACGGCTTTTCTCGCGCTGAACGACATTTTCGGGCCGAAAAGTGCTTTGCCTGACGATTTGAGCGCTTTTACGCATCGACACTGTGGTTTTTCCGATAGGGGGAATATTTGATACGAAAACTACTTTTCTCGCGCTGAACGACGTTTTCGGGCCGAAAAGTGCTTTTCCTGACGATTTGAGCGCTTTTACGCATCGACATTGTCGTTTTTCCGATAGGGGGAATATTTGATACGAAAACGTCTTTTCTCGCGCCGAACGACGTTTTCGCGTCGAAAAGTGCTTTTCCTGACGATTTGAGCGCTTTTACGCATCGACATTGACGTTTTTCCGATAGGGGGAATATTTGATACGAAAACGGCTTTTCTCGCACTGAACGACATTTTCGGGCCGAAAAGTGCTTTGCCTGACGATTTGAGCGCTTTTACGCATCGACACTGTGGTTTTTCCGATAGGGGGAATATTTGATACGAAAACGTCTTTTCTTGCGCTGAACGACGTTTTCGGTCCGAAAAGTGCTTTTTCTGACGATTTGAGCGCTTTTACGCATCGAAATTGTCGTTTTTCCGATAGGGGGAATATTTGATACGAAAACGTCTTTTCTCGCACTGAACGACGTTTTCGGGCTGAAAAGTGCTTTTCCTGACGATTTGAGCGCTTTTACGCATCGGCATTGTCGTTTTTCCGATAGGGGGAATATTTGATACGAAAACGTCTTGTCTCGCGCTGAACGACGTTTTCGGTCCGAAAAGTGCTTTTTCTGACGATTTGAGCGCTTTTACGCATCGAAATTGTCGTTTTTCCGATAGGGGGAATATTTGATACGAAAACGTCTTTTCTCGCACTGAACGACGTTTTCGGGCTGAAAAGTGCTTTTCCTGACGATTTGAGCGCTTTTACGCATCGGCATTGTCGTTTTTCCGATAGGGGGAATATTTGATACGAAAACGTCTTGTCTCGCGCTGAACGACGTTTTCGGTCCGAAAAGTGCTTTTTCTGACGATTTGAGCGCTTTTACGCATCGAAATTGTCGTTTTTCCGATAGGGGGAATATTTGATACGAAAACGTCTTTTCTCGCACTGAACGACGTTTTCGGGCTGAAAAGTGCTTTTCCTGACGATTTGAGCGCTTTTACGCATCGGCATTGTCGTTTTTCCGATAGGGGGAATATTTGATACGAAAACGTCTTGTCTCGCGCTGAACGACGTTTTCGGTCCGAAAAGTGTTTTTCCTGACGATTTGAGCGCTTTTACGCATCGGCATTGTCGTTTTTCCGATAGGGGGAATATTTGATACGAAAATGTCTTTTCTCGCGCTGAACGACGTTTTCGGTCCGAAAAGTGCTTTTCCTGACGATTTGAGCGCTTTTACGCGTCGGCATTGTCGTTTTTCCGATAGGGGGAATATTTGATACGAAAACGTCTTTTCTCGCGCTGAATGACGTTTTCGGGTCGAAAAGTGCTTTTCCTGACGATTTGAGCGCTTTTACGCATCGGCATTGTCGTTTTTCCGATAGGGGGAATATTTGATACGAAAACGTCTTTTCTCGCGCTGAACGACGACGTTTTCGCGTTGAAAAGTGCTTTTCCTGACGATTTGAGCGCTTTTACGCATCGACATTGTCGTTTTTTCCGATAGGGGGAATATTTGATACGAAGACGTCTTTTCTCGCGCTGAACGACGTTTTCGGGCCGAAAAGTGCTTTTCCTGACGATTTGAGCGCTTTTACGCATCGACACTGTCGTTTTTCCGATAGGGGGAATATTTGATACGAAAACGTCTTTTCTCGCGCTGAACGACGTTTTCGGGTCGAAAAGTGCTTTGCCTGACGATTTGAGCGCTTTTACGCATCGACACTGTGGTTTTTCCGATAGGGGGAATATTTGATACGAAAACGGCTTTTCTCGCGCTGAACGACATTTTCGGGCCGAAAAGTGCTTTGCCTGACGATTTGAGCGCTTTTACGCATCGACACTCTGGTTTTTCCGATAGGGGGAATATTTGATACGAAAACGTCTTTTCTCGCGCTGAACGACGTTTTCGGGCCGAAAAGTGCTTTTCCTGACGATATGAGCGCTTTTACGCATCGACATTGTCGTTTTTCCGATAGGGGGAATATTTGATACGAAAACGTCTTTTCTCGCGCTGAACGACGACGTTTTCGCGTTGAAAAGTGCTTTTCCTGACGATTTGAGCGCTTTTACGCATCGACATTGTCGTTCCTTCGATAGGGGGAATATTTGATACGAAAACGTCTTTTCTCGCGCCGAACGACGTTTTCGCGTCGAAAAGTGCTTTTCCTGACGATTTGAGCGCTTTTACGCATCGGCATTGTCGTTTTTCCGATAGGGGGAATATTTGATACGAAAACGTCTTGTCTCGCGCTGAACGACGTTTTCGGTCCGAAAAGTGCTTTTCCTGACGATTTGAGCGCTTTTACGCATCGGCATTGTCGTTTTTCCGATAGGGGGAATATTTGATACGTAAACGTCTTTTCTCGCGCTGAACGACGTTTTCGGGTCGAAAAGTGCTTTGCCTGACGATTTGAGCGCTTTTACGCATCGACACTGTGGTTTTTCCGATAGGGGGAATATTTGATACGAAAACTTCTTTTCTCGCGCTGAACGACGACGTTTTCGCGTCGAAAAGTGCTTTTCCTGACGATTTGAGCGCTTTTACGCATCGACATTGTCGGTTTTTCCGATAGGGGGAATATTTGATACGAAAACGTCTTTTCTCGCGATGAACGACGTTTTCGGGCCGAAAAGTGCTTTTCCTGACGATTTGAGCGCCGTTACGCATCGACATAGTCGTTTTTCCGATAGGGGGAATATTTGATACAAAGACGTCTTTTCTCGCACTGAACGACGTTTTCGGGCCGAAAAGTGCTTTTCCTGACGATTTGAGCGCTTTTACGCATCGACATTGTCGTTCTTTCGATAGGGGGAATATTTGATACGAAAACATCTTTTCTCGCGCCGAACGACGTTTTCGCGTCGAAAAGTGCTTTTCCTGACGATTTGAGCGCTTTTACGCATCGACATTGACGTTTTTCCGATAGGGGGAATATTTGATACGAAAACGGCTTTTCTCGCACTGAACGACATTTTCGGGCCGAAAAGTGCTTTGCCTGACGATTTGAGCGCTTTTACGCATCGACACTGTGGTTTTTCCGATAGGGGGAATATTTGATACGAAAACGTCTTTTCTCGCGCTGAACGACGTTTTCGGGCCGAAAAGTGCTTTTCCTGACGATTTGAGCGCTTTTACGCATCGACACTGTGGTTTTTCCGATAGGGGGAATATTTGATACGAAAACGACTTTTCTTGCGCTGAACGACGTTTTCGGTCCGAAAAGTGCTTTTTCTGACGATTTGAGCGCTTTTACGCATCGACATTGTCGTTCTTTCGATAGGGGGAATATTTGATACGAAAACGTCTTTTCTCACGCCGAACGACGTTTTCGCATCGAAAAGTGCTTTTCCTGACGATTTGAGCGCTTTTACGCATCGACGTTGACGTTTTTCCGATAGGGAGAATATTTGATACGAAAACGGCTTTTCTCGCGCTGAACGACATTTTCGGGCCGAAAAGTGCTTTGCCTGACGATTTGAGCGCTTTTACGCATCGACACTGTCGTTTTTCCGATAGGGGGAATATTTGATACGAAAACGTCTTTTCTCGCGCTGAACGACGTTTTCGGGCCGAAAAGTGCTTTTCCTGACGATTTGAGCGCTTTTACGCATCGACACTGTCGTTTTTCCGATAGGGGGAATATTTGATACGAAAACGTCTTTTCTCGCGCTGAACGACGTTTTCGCGTCGAAAAGTGCTTTTCCTGACGATTTGAGCGCTTTTACGCATCGACATTGTCGTTTTTCCGATAGGGGGAATATTTGATACGAAAACGTATTTTCTCGCGCTGAACGACGTTTTCGCGTCGAAAAGTGCTTTTCCTGACGATTTGAGCGCTTTTACGCATCGACATTGTCGTTTTTCCGATCGGGGGAATATTTGATACGAAAACGTCTTTTCTCGCGCTGAACGACGTTTTCGCGTCGAAAAGTGCTTTTCCTGACGATTTGAGCGCTTTTACGCATCGACATTGTCGTTTTTCCGATAGGGGGAATATTCGATACGAAAACGTCTTTTCTCGCGCTGAACGACGTTTTCGCGTCGCAAAGTGCTTTTCCTGACGATTTGAGCGCTTTTACGCATCGACATTGTCGTTTTTCCGATAGGGGGAATATTTGATACGAAAACGTCTTTTCTCGCGCTGTACGACGTTTTCGCGTCGAAAAGTGCTTTTCCTGACGATTTGAGCGCTTTTACGCATCGACATTGTCGTTTTTCCGATAGGGGGAATATTTGATACGAAAACGTCTTTTCTCGCGCTGAACGACGTTTTCGCGTCGAAAAGTGCTTTTCCTGACGATTTGAGCGCTTTTACGCATCGACATTGTCGTTTTTCCGATAGGGGGAATATTTGATACGAAAACGTCTTTTCTCGCGCTGAACGACGTTTTCGGGTCGAAAAGTACTTTTCCTGACGATTTGAGCGCTTTTACGCATCGACATTGTCGTTTTTCCGATAGGGGGAATATTTGATACGAAAACGTCTTTTCTCGCGCTGAACGACGTTTTCGCGTCGAAAAGTGCTCTTCCTGACGATTTGAGCGCTCTTACGCATCGACATTGTCGTTTTTCCGATAGGGGGAATATTTGATACGAAAACGTCTTTTCTCGCGCTGAACGACGTTTTCGCGTCGAAAAGTGCTTTTCCTGACGATTTGAGCGCTTTTACGCATCGACATTGTCGTTTTTCCGATAGGGGGAATATTTGATACGAAAACGTCTTTTCTCGCGCTGAACGACGTTTTCGCGTCGAAAAGTGCTTTTCCTGACGATTTGAGCGCTTTTACGCATCGACATTGTCGTTTTTCCGATAGGGGGAATATTTGATACGAAAACGTCTTTTCTCGCGCTGAACGACGTTTTCGCGTCGAAAAGTGCTTTTCCTGACGATTTGAGCGCTTTTACGCATCGACATTGTCGTTTTTCCGATAGGGGGAATATTTGATACGAAAACGTCTTTTCTCGCGCTGAACGACGTTTTCGCGTCGAAAAGTGCTTTTCCTGACGATTTGAGCGCTTTTACGCATCGACATTGTCGTTTTTCCGATAGGGGGAATATTCGATACGAAAACGTCTTTTCTCGCGCTGAACGACGTTTTCGCGTCGAAAAGTGCTTTTCCTGACGATTTGAGCGCTTTTACGCATCGACATTGTCGTTTTTCCGATAGGGGGAATATTTGATACGAAAACGTCTTTTCTCGCGCTGTACGACGTTTTCGCGTCGAAAAGTGCTTTTCCTGACGATTTGAGCGCTTTTACGCATCGACATTGTCGTTTTTCCGATAGGGGGAATATTTGATACGAAAACGTCTTTTCTCGCGCTGAACGACGTTTTCGCGTCGCAAAGTGCTTTTCCTGACGATTTGAGCGCTTTTACGCATCGACATTGTCGTTTTTCCGATAGGGGGAATATTTGATACGAAAACGTCTTTTCTCGCGCTGTACGACGTTTTCGCGTCGAAAAGTGCTTTTCCTGACGATTTGAGCGCTTTTACGCATCGACATTGTCGTTTTTCCGATAGGGGGAATATTTGATACGAAAACGTCTTTTCTCGCGCTGAACGACGTTTTCGCGTCGAAAAGTGCTTTTCCTGACGATTTGAGCGCTTTTACGCATCGACACTGTGGTTTTTTCCGATAGGGGGAATATTTGATACGAAAACGTCTTTTCTTGCGCTGAACGACGTTTTCGGTCCGAAAAGTGCTTTTTCTGACGATTTGAGCGCTTTTACGCATCGAAATTGTCGTTTTTCCGATAGGGGGAATATTTGATACGAAAACGTCTTTTCTCGCGCTGAACGACGACGTTTTCGCGTTGAAAAGTGCTTTTCCTGACGATTTGAGTGCTTTTACGCATCGACATTGTCGTTCTTTCGATAGGGGGAATATTTGATACGAAAACATCTTTTCTCGCGCCGAACGACGTTTTCGCGTCGAAAAGTGCTTTTCCTGACGATTTGAGCGCTTTTACGCATCGACATTGTCGTTTTTCCGATAGGGGGAATATCTGATACGAAAACGGCTTTTCTCGCACTGAACGACATTTTCGGGCCGAAAAGTGCTTTGCCTGACGATTTGAGCGCTTTTACGCATCGACACTGTGGTTTTTCCGATAGGGGGAATATTTGATACGAAAACGTCTTTTCTTGCGCTGAACGACGTTTTCGGTCCGAAAAGTGCTTTTTCTGACGATTTGAGCGCTTTTACGCATCGAAATTGTCGTTTTTCCGATAGGGGGAATATTTGATACGAAAACGTCTTTTCTCGCGCTGAACGACGACGTTTTCGCGTTGAAAAGTGCTTTTCCTGACGATTTGAGCGCTTTTACGCATCGACATTGTCGTTCTTTCGATAGGGGGAATATTTGATACGAAAACATCTTTTCTCGCGCCGAACGACGTTTTCGCGTCGAAAAGTGCTTTTCCTGACGATTTGAGCGCTTTTACGCATCGACATTGACGTTTTTCCGATAGGGGGAATATTTGATACGAAAACGGCTTTTCTCGCACTGAACGACATTTTCGGCCCGAAAAGTGCTTTGCCTGACGATTTGAGCGCTTTTACGCATCGACACTGTGGTTTTTCCGATAGGGGGAATATTTGATACGAAAACGTCTTTTCTCGCGCTGAACGACGTTTTCGGGCCGAAAAGTGCTTTTCCTGACGATTTGAGCGCTTTTACGCATCGACACTGTGGTTTTTCCGATAGGGGGAATATTTGATACGAAAACGACTTTTCTTGCGCTGAACGACGTTTTCGGTCCGAAAAGTGCTTTTTCTGACGATTTGAGCGCTTTTACGCATCGACATTGTCGTTTTTCCGATAGGGGGAATATTTGATACGAAAACGTCTTTTCTCGCGCTGAACGACGACGTTTTCGCGTTGAAAAGTGCTTTTCCTGACGATTTGAGCGCTTTTACGCATCGACATTGTCGTTCTTTCGATAGGGGGAATATTTGATACGAAAACGTCTTTTCTCACGCCGAACGACGTTTTCGCGTCGAAAAGTGCTTTTCCTGACGATTTGAGCGCTTTTACGCATCGACGTTGACGTTTTTCCGATAGGGAGAATATTTGATACGAAAAGGTCTTTTCTCGCGCTGAACGACATTTTCGGGCCGAAAAGTGCTTTGCCTGACGATTTGAGCGCTTTTACGCATCGACACTGTGGTTTTTCCGATAGGGGGAATATTTGATACGAAAACGTCTTTTCTCGCGCTGAACGACGTTTTCGGGCCGAAAAGTGCTTTTCCTGACGATTTGAGCGCTTTTACGCATCGACATTGTCGTTTTTCCGATAGGGGGAATATTTGATACGAAAACGTCTTTTCTCGCGCTGTACGACGTTTTCGCGTCGAAAAGTGCTTTTCCTGACGATTTGAGCGCTTTTACGCATCGACATTGTCGTTTTTCCGATAGGGGGAATATTTGATACGAAAACGTCTTTTCTCGCGCTGAACGACGTTTTCGCGTCGAAAAGTGCTTTTCCTGACGATTTGAGCGCTTTTACGCATCGACATTGTCGTTTTTCCGATAGGGGGAATATTTGATACGAAAACGTCTTTTCTCGCGCTGAACGACGTTTTCGCGTCGAAAAGTGCTTTTCCTGACGATTTGAGCGCTTTTACGCATCGACATTGTCGTTTTTCCGATAGGGGGAATATTTGATACGAAAACGTCTTTTCTCGCGCTGTACGACGTTTTCGCGTCGAAAAGTGCTTTTCCTGACGATTTGAGCGCTTTTACGCATCGACATTGTCGTTTTTCCGATAGGGGGAATATTTGATACGAAAACGTCTTTTCTCGCGCTGAACGACGTTTTCGCGTCGAAAAGTGCTTTTCCTGACGATTTGAGCGCTTTTACGCATCGACATTGTCGTTTTTCCGATAGGGGGAATATTTGATACGAAAACGTCTTTTCTCGCGCTGAACGACGTTTTTTGGTCCGAAAAGTGCTTTTCCTGACGATTTGAGCGCTTTTACGCATCGACATTGTCGTTTTTCCGATAGGGGGAATATTTGATACGAAAACGTCTTTTCTCGCGCTGTACGACGTTTTCGCGTCGAAAAGTGCTTTTCCTGACGATTTGAGCGCTTTTACGCATCGACATTGTCGTTTTTCCGATAGGGGGAATATTTGATACGAAAACGTCTTTTCTCGCGCTGAACGACGTTTTCGCGTCGAAAAGTGCTTTTCCTGACGATTTGAGCGCTTTTACGCATCGACATTGTCGTTCTTTCGATAGGGGGAATATTTGATACGAAAACATCTTTTCTCGCGCCGAACGACGTTTTCGCGTCGAAAAGTGCTTTTCCTGACGATTTGAGCGCTTTTACGCATCGACATTGTCGTTTTTCCGATAGGGGGAATATTTGATACGAAAACGTCTTTTCTCGCGCTGAACGACGTTTTTTGGTCCGAAAAGTGCTTTTCCTGACGATTTGAGCGCTTTTACGCATCGACATTGTCGTTTTTCCGATAGGGGGAATATTTGATACGAAAACGTCTTTTCTCGCGCTGTACGACGTTTTCGCGTCGAAAAGTGCTTTTCCTGACGATTTGAGCGCTTTTACGCATCGACATTGTCGTTTTTCCGATAGGGGGAATATTTGATACGAAAACGTCTTTTCTCGCGCTGAACGACGTTTTCGCGTCGAAAAGTGCTTTTCCTGACGATTTGAGCGCTTTTACGCATCGACACTGTGGTTTTTTCCGATAGGGGGAATATTTGATACGAAAACGTCTTTTCTTGAGCTGAACGACGTTTTCGGTCCGAAAAGTGCTTTTTCTGACGATTTGAGCGCTTTTACGCATCGAAATTGTCGTTTTTCCGATAGGGGGAATATTTGATACGAAAACGTCTTTTCTCGCGCTGAACGACGACGTTTTCGCGTTGAAAAGTGCTTTTCCTGACGATTTGAGTGCTTTTACGCATCGACATTGTCGTTCTTTCGATAGGGGGAATATTTGATACGAAAACATCTTTTCTCGCGCCGAACGACGTTTTCGCGTCGAAAAGTGCTTTTCCTGACGATTTGAGCGCTTTTACGCATCGACATTGTCGTTTTTCCGATAGGGGGAATATCTGATACGAAAACGGCTTTTCTCGCACTGAACGACATTTTCGGGCCGAAAAGTGCTTTGCCTGACGATTTGAGCGCTTTTACGCATCGACACTGTGGTTTTTCCGATAGGGGGAATATTTGATACGAAAACGTCTTTTCTTGCGCTGAACGACGTTTTCGGTCCGAAAAGTGCTTTTTCTGACGATTTGAGCGCTTTTACGCATCGAAATTGTCGTTTTTCCGATAGGGGGGATATTTGATACGAAAACGTCTTTTCTCGCGCTGAACGACGACGTTTTCGCGTTGAAAAGTGCTTTTCCTGACGATTTGAGCGCTTTTACGCATCGACATTGTCGTTCTTTCGATAGGGGGAATATTTGATACGAAAACATCTTTTCTCGCGCCGAACGACGTTTTCGCGTCGAAAAGTGCTTTTCCTGACGATTTGAGCGCTTTTACGCATCGACATTGACGTTTTTCCGATAGGGGGAATATTTGATACGAAAACGTCTTTTCTCGCGCTGAACGACGACGTTTTCGCGTTGAAAAGTGCTTTTCCTGACGATTTGAGCGCTTTTACGCATCGACATTGTCGTTCTTTCGATAGGGGGAATATTTGATACGAAAACGTCTTTTCTCACGCCGAACGACGTTTTCGCGTCGAAAAGTGCTTTTCCTGACGATTTGAGCGCTTTTACGCATCGACGTTGACGTTTTTCCGATAGGGAGAATATTTGATACGAAAACGTCTTTTCTCGCGCTGAACGACATTTTCGGGCCGAAAAGTGCTTTGCCTGACGATTTGAGCGCTTTTACGCATCGACACTGTGGTTTTTCCGATAGGGGGAATATTTGATACGAAAACGTCTTTTCTCGCGCTGAACGACGTTTTCGGGCCGAAAAACAAAAGATGTGCGAATGACCAGTTGCCCATCAGCATTTTTGCGACAGAAAATGAAGTTCTTCTCCCGGCGGGCAACATAGCACCAGCCGGTGGCGCCGCCCTCGTGCTATTAGCCAACCAGCCAATCAACGCGAAGTAAACACGTCCTTTTCAGTTCCGGAAGTCAGGCGTAAAGTTTAACATTTTCATTTCTCCTTTTTTAATCGTTAATTATCCTTTTTTTTACGTACTCATCCGATAATTTTGTATACCGGTATTTTTAGATAGGATGTCTAAGAACATTGTAGTCGTAGGCCATAGTTATATCAGGCGCCTGGGTGATTTTGTGAGAGAGAATAGTTCTGCTTCCTCTATTGTTAATTCCGATTGGGGTCTAGCTGGTTTAGACTTTGCGGCACCTCATTTGATCGGTATTGGGGGAGCAACAATAGATATTTTGATAAACCGTGATGTGCTCTCATTGATCTGTGAGCAGCGGCCTACATTAGTTTTGCTGCAGATTGGGTCAAACGACCTAGATAACCGGTATCTAACCCCAGCGTTTGTTGGAATGAAAATATTTCAATACGCTAATACCATTGTCGAGCGTACGGGTGCTGTTGTGTATATATGTGACCCTATTCGCCGCCAGAGATGGCGCAGTTTTAACGAAATTACTGGGAATAGTAGGGTTAGACAAGCGCAGGAATTTCTGCACGCCGCTTGTACAGGGTGCGAAAAGATATTTTCCTGGCGGCATCGGGGGTTTTGGAATTCTAGATATAATCTGTATGGTGGGGATCTAGTTCACTTGAACAAACAGGGCAACATTAAACTATATCGGTCACTCCGTGGGGCGATGGTTAAGGCCGGGAAGTGTCTCGGGACTAATAGGAGTGAAAGGGTCTGAAGCATGGAAATACGTAGTGATATGGACACACATACATAACTGCTTGTATAGTATTAAAAAAAAAAAAAAAAAAAGATTTATATAGTATTCGTTAATATATAAATAAATAAATTAGTGATTCATATAGCCTCCTTAAATATATATATATAGTTTACGTACTCAGTAATCCTTGAGCCAATAACTTAATGCTCGGATGCTCAGAAATGATACAGTTTGATGTTTCTATGCACGTTATTACCTTTAAGTTTTTTACCTGGTCTTCATTGATGAAAGGTTGAATTTTGCCTGCCTCTGGCCGGGGGCCCATGGAATTTTCCTAATCCTGCAATAACCATTGATTAGGGCGTGCATTTTTCCCGATCATTACCATAAAGGTTTTTAGAATATGCTACTGTACTGGAGGTCCCAGGAGATAAGCATTAATATCGGGCTTAATTTTCCTGCTTCGGGGCAGGTGCCCATGAATAAATGTTTAATATGAGGGCTTAATTTTCCTGTGATACATATTGATATAGGGCTTAATTTCCCTGCTTCTAGGCAGGTGCCCACGGGATAATTAATCATGAATATTGGGCTTAATTTTCCTGCTTCTGGGCGGGTTACCACGATATAATCATTAATATTGGGCTTAATTTTCCTGCTTCTGGGCAGGTGCCCACGAGACAATCATTAACATAAGGGCTTAATTTTCCTGCTTCTGGGCAGGTGCCCAGGAAATAATAATTAGTATAAGGGCTTAATTTTCCTGCTTCTGGGCAGGTGCCTACGAATTAATCATCAATATTAGGGCTTAATTTTCCTGCTTCTGGGCAGGTGCCAACGAGATAATCATTAATATTAGGGCTTAATTTTCCTGCTTCTGGGCAGGTGCCCAGGAAAATAATAATTAGTATAAGGGCTTAATTTTCCTGCTTCTGGGCAGGTGCCCACGAAATAATCATTAATATTAGGGCTTAATTTTCCTGCTTCTGGGCAGGTGCCAACGAGATAATCATTAATATTAGGGCTTAATTTTCCTGCTTCTGGGCAGGTGCCCAGGAAATAATAATTAGTATAAGGGCTTAATTTTCCTGCTTCTGGGCAGGTGCCCAGGAAATAATAATTAGTATAAGGGCTTAATTTTCCTGCTTCTGGGCAGGTGCCCACGAAATAATCATTAATATTAGGGCTTAATTTTCCTGCTGCCGGCAGTAGGCAGGTCTTATTCATAATACTGATACGGTTAATAACCCGCACGTATTTTGTGTTTTAGTAGTCATATAGAGTAGTAATGCAGCGCACCAAGAGAAAGCAACAGGCAACCCCAGCCTTAAACAAGCGGAGGAAAGCGCCAGCTGGGGCTATCTCAGAGAAGGAGGCTCGGGCAGACCGCCTGCTGGAGACTCTCGAAAGAGCGGTCTCTTTGTTACCCCAGGTCAACGCCATCCCTGCAAACACCGCTGCAAATACACCTCAGCAGGCTGAGAATACGCCTCAGCAGGGGACCATAACAGTACCACAGGCCTTGGATGTGGCAGCGCCGGAAGCTGGTAATATCATCCCCGATGGTATGGGTTTTTATCAACAACCACAGTTGAGCGGCCCGGGGTCTTTTCTGCCCGCCGCGGTGGCATTGGATGCGTTAGTGCCGGTTAAGATAAAAGAATCTATTTGGTCAGGAAAATGGCTGGATTTCGCGGTGCTTTTGCGCAAGCCCGATGCGGCGTATTCCTTTAACGTGCTGCCCGCCCCTGGTCAGGAAACGCCTCACGTATCTATAGCGACACCCAGGCTTACAGCCATTAAGTCGATCGAGCAGTGGGTAAGGGCATTCGAAATCTTTTCTACTGTCCATTTGCGCCGTCATCCTCATGACGCCATACCTCTGATCAAGTACGGTCGAAGCGTCCAGAACCTTGCGTCCCAGGGCGGGGATTGGGCGTTTTACGACCAGAATTTTCGTGCGCTCCGTGCGGCTTCAGATGTCGCCGGTAGGTGGGACGCCACCAATTGGGAGCTGTGGTTGGAAGCGAAGACTCGAAATAATAACTTGAAACGGCCCTTTCGAGCATCTTCGGGCCAGGCAGTCAATTTCTGCTACGCGTTTAATAGCGCCGCCTCGTCCTGTCCCCGAAAATCTTGCATATACGCCCACCAATGCAAGTTATGCAGAGGCCCACATTCAGCCGCTCGCTGTCCGCGTCGGAAAACGCCCAGCCCCTCGAATGGACATAAACGTAGCGACCCCACCTACAAATCATAGTTTGCCGACGCCGGTCAAAATTTCCGAACTTAGAAAATACATTTACGATTACAAGGCCGAGGATCGTGACATTATTATTGAAGGTTTTACTTCGGGTTTTCGCTTAGATAGTTTTTTCTCTGGCCCCTCATCTACCAAATGCGTCGATAACCTTAAGTCCGCTAGGGAGCGCCCTGACGTGATACGCGAAAGAGTCAACAAAGAGCTTGCAACGGGTAGAGTTCTGGGCCCTTTTCAGACTCCATTCATGCCGGACGGTACCCCAATTCACGTTTCACCCCTAGGGGTAGTTCCTAAAAGCTCCGGGGGTTTTAGGGTTATTCATCATCTATCGTACCCGGAAGGCTCGTCGATAAACGATTTTATTCCCGAGGAGGCATCCACCATTAAATACTCGACAATCCAGGATGCGATTAAAATCATCAAGTCCCTTGGTGACGATGTTTTCCTAGCAAAGACCGACATAGAGTCGGCTTTCAGGATAATCCCTATACATAAGTTAGACCAACCACTGTTGGGTTTCACTTTAGACGGTCTTTTTTACGTCGACGCTGTTCTGCCCATGGGCGCAGCCAGCTCCTGCGCGATTTTTGACCGGTTCTCGTCGTGTATTAAATGGATTGCGATTAATAAGCTCGGGATTTCCCACGTTGTACATATTTTAGATGATTTTTTGATTATTGCTAAGGGCAAATCTAAGTGCGACCGCGATCTGATAAATTTTCTTGACCTATGCGAACAGCTCGGCGTACCCATTAAGGAAGTCAAAACTTTTCGCCCGTCGCAAATCCTACCGTTTGCCGGCATCATGCTCGATACTATTTTGCACGAGGCACGTTTGCCGGAAGATAAATTGGCAAAATGCATGGCCCTGGTGGAAACATTCCTGTCTAAACGGAAAGTGACTTTGCGAGAGTTACAGTCACTACTAGGGACGTTGAATTTTGCCTGCTCAGTCATCGTACCGGGACGACCGTTTCTCAGGAGGCTGATCGACCTCACCGTGGGCGTGCCTCACCGTTCGTTGCACATTTCACTGACGGCGAGCGCGAAGAATGATCTCCGGGTCTGGAACGTCTTCCTTTCAAATTTTAACGGTCGATCATTTTTCATCGATGAGCGTAAGCTCACTAACGATCGTTTGAATTTGTACACTGATTCCGCCGGTGCTTTTGGTTACGGTGCCGTTTACGGCACCCACTGGTTCCACGGTTCGTGGCCTTTAAGCTGGAAGTCTTGTTCGATCGCGGTCCTTGAACTATACCCAATCGTTGCCGCACTATCAATCTGGGGGGCACATTGGAAAAATAAGACTATATGTTTTAATTCCGATAACCAATCGGTGGTCCACGTTATTAATAAACAATCTTCACGGGACAAGGCTATGATGACCCTCGTACGCAAGATGGTCTCTGTTTGTTTGAAATTTAACATCGTTTTCATTAGCGAACATATACCCGGAAAATATAACATTTTACCCGACCTACTTTCTCGGTTCCAGTTTCGTCGATTTCGCATGGAAGCGCCATGGGCCGACCCTCAACCTACGCCGGTTCCCCAGTCTTGGCTGCCAGCAAATATAAACCTACTATAGACGCCCTGTTAGCAGCGGCTTTGACGACGGAAACCGCGAAGGCCTATGATCGGTCTTGGGGTAAGCTAGTCGCGTTTGGCCAGCAGTTGGGCATCACAATTTTGGTCCCAGTTTCAGAATATTCCATCGTCTTGTTCGTCGCACATTTGCACGAAAAGGGTTTGTCGGCCGCAGCTACTGCGTCGACATTGTCGGCAATTTCATATTTTCACAAGATAAAAGGGGAGGCCGACCCTTGTCGATCATTTATCATTCAGAAAATGTTAGCAGGCGCGAGAAATCTATCGCGGAGTTTCGACGTTCGTCTCCCAATTACCGCAGATGTTTTGGCCCGTTTATTTGACTGTCTTGCTGTGACGGAAAGTCTGTCCTACAACCGCCTTTTAGTGAAATCGGTTATGACCATCGCGTTTTGTGGTTATTTCCGCCTAGGGGAGCTCTTACCGAGGACACTCGCCCTAACGCAGAGTGTAGTACAGCTCGAAGACGTGGCACTCACCGCCTTTGGTCTCCAAATAGTCCTAAAGAAGTTTAAGCACAGCGCACGCGTTGGCCCTCAGGTCATACAGGTTGATTTTTCCTCCCTTTCGACCAGGGTTACCGATGCCCGATCGACTATCACCACTTATTTACAGCGCCGAGGCCCGCGTCCAGGCCCGCTTTTTATAGACTGCAGTGGAGCTCCGTGGTTAAGGCGAGCATTCGACCGTCGCCTCGTGTGCCTGCTGGAATGGTGTAAACTGTCACCTAGGGCGTTCAAGGGTCACTCCTTCCGCATCGGCGCTGCAACCGATGCAGCATCGAGGGGAGTCCCCGACGCACAGATGAGGGCGGCAGGCCGGTGGAATTCCGAGGCCTTCCGTAAATACATAAGGATTGCGAGGTGATCGTGTGGGCTCAGCCACAGGTGGGTGGCTTTGTGGCATTTTTATAGCCCACTTACGATTAATCGAGGACTTTTTACTCCGAACTAGGTCAAACAGCTGGGGCGTTTGCACCACTATTACTAAGAAGTCAAGTAGTTACTTGTATTCATAAATAGGTCAAACAGCAGGGGCGTTTGACCGCGTAGTATTTTTTCCGATAATTGTTTAAATCAGAAACTAGGTCAATCCAGCTGGGGCGGTTGACCTAGTTAGTTTTGTATGACTTTGTATTTCTTTGTTAGATTGATGATATTGTAATTTTGTACGTGACAGCAAATTAGGTTGTCACGTGTTTTGGTATAATTTTTCAAATAAACGTCAAGCAGCTGGGGCGCTTGGCCTTTTCCATCTAACAATTTGTTCCGACTTATTTTCTGTTGCAAAAAACAAAAGATGTGCGAATGACCAGTTGCCCATCAGCATTTTTGCGACAGAAAATGAAGTTCTTCTCCCGGCGGGCAACATAGCACCAGCCGGTGGCGCCGCCCTCGTGCTATTAGCCAACCAGCCAATCAACGCGAAGTAAACACGTCCTTTTCAGTTC
Organism: Tubulanus polymorphus; assembly: GCF_964204645.1. Lineage (NCBI taxonomy): Eukaryota > Metazoa > Nemertea > Palaeonemertea > Tubulaniformes > Tubulanidae > Tubulanus > Tubulanus polymorphus. The sequence goes on along the minus strand of NW_027437469.1, from coordinate 30,513 downwards.
CGGAAGTCAGGCGTAAAGTTTAACATTTTACCACCCTCCATCCCCTACCTGCGCCTACGGCATTTGTTAGCCCTCTTACGATTAATCTTTTCTAGCCCATTTTTATAGCCCACTTACGATTAATCGAGGACTTTTTACTCCGAACTAGGTCAAACAGCTGGGGCGTTTGACTTCTTAGTAATAGTGGTGTAGTTACTTGTATTCATAAATAGGTCAAACAGCAGGGGCGTTTGACCGCGTAGTATTTTTTCCGATAATTGTTTAAATCAGAAACTAGGTCAATCCAGCTGGGGCGGTTGACCTAGTTAGTTTTGTATGACTTTGTATTTCTTTGTTAGATTGATGATATTGTAATTTTGTACGTGACAGCAAATTAGGTTGTCACGTGTTTTGGTATAATTTTTCAAATAAACGTCAAGCAGCTGGGGCGCTTGGCCTTTTCCATCTAACAATTTGTTCCGACTTATTTTCTGTTGCAAAAAGTGCTTTTCCTGAATATTTGAGCGCTTTTACGCATCGACATTGTCGTTTTTCCGATAGGGGGAATATTTGATACGAAAACGTCTTTTCTCGCGCTGAACGACGACGTTTTCGCGTTGAAAAGTGTTTTTCCTGACGATTTGAGCGCTTTTACGCATCGACATTGTCGTTCTTTCGATAGGGGGAATATTTGATACGAAAACGTCTTTTCTCGCGCCGAACGACGTTTTCGCGTCGAAAAGTGCTTTTCCTGACGATTTGAGCGCTTTTAAGCATCGACATTGACGTTTTTCCGATAGGGAGAATATTTGATACGAAAACGGCTTTTCTCGCGCTGAACGACATTTTCGGGCCGAAAAGTGCTTTGCCTGACGATTTGAGCGCTTTTACGCATCGACGCTGTGGTTTTTTCCGATAGGGGGAATATTTGATACGAAAACGTCTTTTCTCGCGCTGAACGACGTTTTCGGGCCGAAAAGTGCTTTTCCTGACGATTTGAGCGCTTTTACGCATCGACACTGTGGTTTTTCCGATAGGGGGAATATTTGATACGAAAACAACTTTTCTTGCGCTGAACGACGTTTTCGGTCCGAAAAGTGCTTTTTCTGACGATTTGAGCGCTTTTACGCATCGACATTGTCGTTTTTCCGATAGGGGGAATATTTGATACGAAAACGTCTTTTCTCGCGCTGAACGACGACGTTTTCGCGTTGAAAAGTGCTTTTCCTGACGATTTGAGCGCTTTTACGCATCGACATTGTCGTTCTTTCGATAGGGGAAATATTTGATACGAAAACGTCTTTTCTCACGCCGAACGACGTTTTCGCGTCGAAAAGTGCTTTTCCTGACGATTTGAGCGCTTTTACGCATCGACGTTGACGTTTTTCCGATAGGGAGAATATTTGATACGAAAACGGCTTTTCTCGCGCTGAACGACATTTTCGGGCCGAAAAGTGCTTTGCCTGACGATTTGAGCGCTTTTACGCATCGACACTGTGGTTTTTCCGATAGGGGGAATATTTGATACGAAAACTACTTTTCTCGCGCTGAACGACGTTTTCGGGCCGAAAAGTGCTTTTCCTGACGATTTGAGCGCTTTTACGCATCGACATTGTCGTTTTTCCGATAGGGGGAATATTTGATACGAAAACGTCTTTTCTCGCGCTGAACGACGACGTTTTCGCGTTGAAAAGTGCTTTTCCTGACGATTTGAGCGCTTTTACGCATCGACATTGTCGTTTTTCCGATAGGGGGAATATTTGATACGAAAACGTCTTTTCTCGCGCTGAACGACGACGTTTTCGCGTTGAAAAGTGCTTTTCCTGACGATTTGAGCGCTTTTACGCATCGACATTGTCGTTCTTTCGATAGGGGAAATATTTGATACGAAAACGTCTTTTCTCACGCCGAACGACGTTTTCGCGTCGAAAAGTGCTTTTCCTGACGATTTGAGCGCTTTTACGCATCGACGTTGACGTTTTTCCGATAGGGAGAATATTTGATACGAAAACGGCTTTTCTCGCGCTGAACGACATTTTCGGGCCGAAAAGTGCTTTGCCTGACGATTTGAGCGCTTTTACGCATCGACACTGTGGTTTTTCCGATAGGGGGAATATTTGATACGAAAACTACTTTTCTCGCGCTGAACGACGTTTTCGGGCCGAAAAGTGCTTTTCCTGACGATTTGAGCGCTTTTACGCATCGACATTGTCGTTTTTCCGATAGGGGGAATATTTGATACGAAAACGTCTTTTCTCGCGCTGAACGACGACGTTTTCGCGTTGAAAAGTGCTTTTCCTGACGATTTGAGCGCTTTTACGCATCGACATTGTCGTTCTTCCGATAGGGGGAATATTTGATACGAAAACGTCTTTTCTCGCGCCGAACGACGTTTTCGCGTCGAAAAGTGCTTTTCCTGACGATTTGAGCACTTTTACGCATCGACATTGACGTTTTTCCGATAGGGGGAATATTTGATACGAAAACGGCTTTTCTCGCACTGAACGACATTTTCGGGCCGAAAAGTGCTTTGCCTGACGATTTGAGCGCTTTTACGCATCGACACTGTGGTTTTTCTGATAGGGGGAATATTTGATACGAAAACGTCTTTTCTCGCGCTGAACGACGTTTTCGGGCCGAAAAGTGCTTTTCCTGACGATTTGAGCGCTTTTACGCATCGACACTGTTGTTTTTCCGATAGGGGGAATATTTGATACGAAAACGTCTTTTCTTGCGCTGAACGACGTTTTCGGTCCGAAAAGTGCTTTTCCTGACGATTTGAGCGCTTTTACGCATCGACACTGTGGTTTTTTCCGATAGGGGGAATATTTGATACGAAAACGTCTTTTCTTGCGCTGAACGACGTTTTCGGTCCGAAAAGTGCTTTTTCTGACGATTTGAGCGCTTTTACGCATCGAAATTGTCGTTTTTCCGATAGGGGGAATATTTGATACGAAAACGTCTTTTCTCGCGCTGAACGACGACGTTTTCGCGTTGAAAAGTGCTTTTCCTGACGATTTGAGCGCTTTTACGCATCGACATTGTCGTTCTTTCGATAGGGGGAATATTTGATACGAAAACATCTTTTCTCGCGCCGAACGACGTTTTCGCGTCGAAAAGTGCTTTTCCTGACGATTTGAGCGCTTTTACGCATCGACATTGTCGTTTTTCCGATAGGGGGAATATCTGATACGAAAACGGCTTTTCTCGCACTGAACGACATTTTCGGGCCGAAAAGTGCTTTGCCTGACGATTTGAGCGCTTTTACGCATCGACACTGTGGTTTTTCCGATAGGGGGAATATTTGATACGAAAACGTCTTTTCTTGCGCTGAACGACGTTTTCGGTCCGAAAAGTGCTTTTTCTGACGATTTGAGCGCTTTTACGCATCGAAATTGTCGTTTTTCCGATAGGGGGAATATTTGATACGAAAACGTCTTTTCTCGCGCTGAACGACGACGTTTTCGCGTTGAAAAGTGCTTTTCCTGACGATTTGAGCGCTTTTACGCATCGACATTGTCGTTCTTTCGATAGGGGGAATATTTGATACGAAAACATCTTTTCTCGCGCCGAACGACGTTTTTGCGTCGAAAAGTGCTTTTCCTGACGATTTGAGCGCTTTTACGCATCGACATTGACGTTTTTCCGATAGGGGGAATATTTGATACGAAAACGGCTTTTCTCGCACTGAACGACATTTTCGGGCCGAAAAGTGGTTTGCCTGACGATTTGAGCGCTTTTACGCATCGACACTGTGGTTTTTCCGATAGGGGGAATATTTGATACGAAAACGTCTTTTCTCGCGCTGAACGACGTTTTCGGGCCGAAAAGTGCTTTTCCTGACGATTTGAGCGCTTTTACGCATCGACACTGTGGTTTTTCCGATAGGGGGAATATTTGATACGAAAACGACTTTTCTTGCGCTGAACGACGTTTTCGGTCCGAAAAGTGCTTTTTCTGACGATTTGAGCGCTTTTACGCATCGACATTGTCGTTTTTCCGATAGGGGGAATATTTGATACGAAAACGTCTTTTCTCGCGCTGAACGACGACGTTTTCGCGTTGAAAAGTGCTTTTCCTGACGATTTGAGCGCTTTTACGCATCGACATTGTCGTTCTTTCGATAGGGGGAATATTTGATACGAAAACGTCTTTTCTCACGCCGAACGACGTTTTCGCGTCGAAAAGTGCTTTTCCTGACGATTTGAGCGCTTTTACGCATCGACGTTGACGTTTTTCCGATAGGGAGAATATTTGATACGAAAACGTCTTTTCTCGCGCTGAACGACATTTTCGGGCCGAAAAGTGCTTTGCCTGACGATTTGAGCGCTTTTACGCATCGACACTGTGGTTTTTCCGATAGGGGGAATATTTGATACGAAAACGTCTTTTCTCGCGCTGAACGACGTTTTCGGGCCGAAAAGTGCTTTTCCTGACGATTTGAGCGCTTTTACGCATCGACATTGTCGTTTTTCCGATAGGGGGAATATTTGATACGAAAACGTCTTTTCTCGCGCTGTACGACGTTTTCGCGTCGAAAAGTGCTTTTCCTGACGATTTGAGCGCTTTTACGCATCGACATTGTCGTTTTTCCGATAGGGGGAATATTTGATACGAAAACGTCTTTTCTCGCGCTGAACGACGACGTTTTCGCGTTGAAAAGTGTTTTTCCTGACGATTTGAGCGCTTTTACGCATCGACATTGTCGTTCTTTCGATAGGGGGAATATTTGATACGAAAACGTCTTTTCTCGCGCCGAACGACGTTTTCGCGTCGAAAAGTGCTTTTCCTGACGATTTGAGCGCTTTTAAGCATCGACATTGACGTTTTTCCGATAGGGAGAATATTTGATACGAAAACGGCTTTTCTCGCGCTGAACGACATTTTCGGGCCGAAAAGTGCTTTGCCTGACGATTTGAGCGCTTTTACGCATCGACGCTGTGGTTTTTTCCGATAGGGGGAATATTTGATACGAAAACGTCTTTTCTCGCGCTGAACGACGTTTTCGGGCCGAAAAGTGCTTTTCCTGACGATTTGAGCGCTTTTACGCATCGACACTGTGGTTTTTCCGATAGGGGGAATATTTGATACGAAAACAACTTTTCTTGCGCTGAACGACGTTTTCGGTCCGAAAAGTGCTTTTTCTGACGATTTGAGCGCTTTTACGCATCGACATTGTCGTTTTTCCGATAGGGGGAATATTTGATACGAAAACGTCTTTTCTCGCGCTGAACGACGACGTTTTCGCGTTGAAAAGTGCTTTTCCTGACGATTTGAGCGCTTTTACGCATCGACATTGTCGTTCTTTCGATAGGGGAAATATTTGATACGAAAACGTCTTTTCTCACGCCGAACGACGTTTTCGCGTCGAAAAGTGCTTTTCCTGACGATTTGAGCGCTTTTACGCATCGACGTTGACGTTTTTCCGATAGGGAGAATATTTGATACGAAAACGGCTTTTCTCGCGCTGAACGACATTTTCGGGCCGAAAAGTGCTTTGCCTGACGATTTGAGCGCTTTTACGCATCGACACTGTGGTTTTTCCGATAGGGGGAATATTTGATACGAAAACTACTTTTCTCGCGCTGAACGACGTTTTCGGGCCGAAAAGTGCTTTTCCTGACGATTTGAGCGCTTTTACGCATCGACATTGTCGTTTTTCCGATAGGGGGAATATTTGATACGAAAACGTCTTTTCTCGCGCTGAACGACGACGTTTTCGCGTTGAAAAGTGCTTTTCCTGACGATTTGAGCGCTTTTACGCATCGACATTGTCGTTTTTCCGATAGGGGGAATATTTGATACGAAAACGTCTTTTCTCGCGCTGAACGACGACGTTTTCGCGTTGAAAAGTGCTTTTCCTGACGATTTGAGCGCTTTTACGCATCGACATTGTCGTTCTTTCGATAGGGGAAATATTTGATACGAAAACGTCTTTTCTCACGCCGAACGACGTTTTCGCGTCGAAAAGTGCTTTTCCTGACGATTTGAGCGCTTTTACGCATCGACGTTGACGTTTTTCCGATAGGGAGAATATTTGATACGAAAACGGCTTTTCTCGCGCTGAACGACATTTTCGGGCCGAAAAGTGCTTTGCCTGACGATTTGAGCGCTTTTACGCATCGACACTGTGGTTTTTCCGATAGGGGGAATATTTGATACGAAAACTACTTTTCTCGCGCTGAACGACGTTTTCGGGCCGAAAAGTGCTTTTCCTGACGATTTGAGCGCTTTTACGCATCGACATTGTCGTTTTTCCGATAGGGGGAATATTTGATACGAAAACGTCTTTTCTCGCGCTGAACGACGACGTTTTCGCGTTGAAAAGTGCTTTTCCTGACGATTTGAGCGCTTTTACGCATCGACATTGTCGTTCTTCCGATAGGGGGAATATTTGATACGAAAACGTCTTTTCTCGCGCCGAACGACGTTTTCGCGTCGAAAAGTGCTTTTCCTGACGATTTGAGCACTTTTACGCATCGACATTGACGTTTTTCCGATAGGGGGAATATTTGATACGAAAACGGCTTTTCTCGCACTGAACGACATTTTCGGGCCGAAAAGTGCTTTGCCTGACGATTTGAGCGCTTTTACGCATCGACACTGTGGTTTTTCTGATAGGGGGAATATTTGATACGAAAACGTCTTTTCTCGCGCTGAACGACGTTTTCGGGCCGAAAAGTGCTTTTCCTGACGATTTGAGCGCTTTTACGCATCGACACTGTTGTTTTTCCGATAGGGGGAATATTTGATACGAAAACGTCTTTTCTTGCGCTGAACGACGTTTTCGGTCCGAAAAGTGCTTTTCCTGACGATTTGAGCGCTTTTACGCATCGACACTGTGGTTTTTTCCGATAGGGGGAATATTTGATACGAAAACGTCTTTTCTTGCGCTGAACGACGTTTTCGGTCCGAAAAGTGCTTTTTCTGACGATTTGAGCGCTTTTACGCATCGAAATTGTCGTTTTTCCGATAGGGGGAATATTTGATACGAAAACGTCTTTTCTCGCGCTGAACGACGACGTTTTCGCGTTGAAAAGTGCTTTTCCTGACGATTTGAGCGCTTTTACGCATCGACATTGTCGTTCTTTCGATAGGGGGAATATTTGATACGAAAACATCTTTTCTCGCGCCGAACGACGTTTTCGCGTCGAAAAGTGCTTTTCCTGACGATTTGAGCGCTTTTACGCATCGACATTGTCGTTTTTCCGATAGGGGGAATATCTGATACGAAAACGGCTTTTCTCGCACTGAACGACATTTTCGGGCCGAAAAGTGCTTTGCCTGACGATTTGAGCGCTTTTACGCATCGACACTGTGGTTTTTCCGATAGGGGGAATATTTGATACGAAAACGTCTTTTCTTGCGCTGAACGACGTTTTCGGTCCGAAAAGTGCTTTTTCTGACGATTTGAGCGCTTTTACGCATCGAAATTGTCGTTTTTCCGATAGGGGGAATATTTGATACGAAAACGTCTTTTCTCGCGCTGAACGACGACGTTTTCGCGTTGAAAAGTGCTTTTCCTGACGATTTGAGCGCTTTTACGCATCGACATTGTCGTTCTTTCGATAGGGGGAATATTTGATACGAAAACATCTTTTCTCGCGCCGAACGACGTTTTTGCGTCGAAAAGTGCTTTTCCTGACGATTTGAGCGCTTTTACGCATCGACATTGACGTTTTTCCGATAGGGGGAATATTTGATACGAAAACGGCTTTTCTCGCACTGAACGACATTTTCGGGCCGAAAAGTGGTTTGCCTGACGATTTGAGCGCTTTTACGCATCGACACTGTGGTTTTTCCGATAGGGGGAATATTTGATACGAAAACGTCTTTTCTCGCGCTGAACGACGTTTTCGGGCCGAAAAGTGCTTTTCCTGACGATTTGAGCGCTTTTACGCATCGACACTGTGGTTTTTCCGATAGGGGGAATATTTGATACGAAAACGACTTTTCTTGCGCTGAACGACGTTTTCGGTCCGAAAAGTGCTTTTTCTGACGATTTGAGCGCTTTTACGCATCGACATTGTCGTTTTTCCGATAGGGGGAATATTTGATACGAAAACGTCTTTTCTCGCGCTGAACGACGACGTTTTCGCGTTGAAAAGTGCTTTTCCTGACGATTTGAGCGCTTTTACGCATCGACATTGTCGTTCTTTCGATAGGGGGAATATTTGATACGAAAACGTCTTTTCTCACGCCGAACGACGTTTTCGCGTCGAAAAGTGCTTTTCCTGACGATTTGAGCGCTTTTACGCATCGACGTTGACGTTTTTCCGATAGGGAGAATATTTGATACGAAAACGTCTTTTCTCGCGCTGAACGACATTTTCGGGCCGAAAAGTGCTTTGCCTGACGATTTGAGCGCTTTTACGCATCGACACTGTGGTTTTTCCGATAGGGGGAATATTTGATACGAAAACGTCTTTTCTCGCGCTGAACGACGTTTTCGGGCCGAAAAGTGCTTTTCCTGACGATTTGAGCGCTTTTACGCATCGACATTGTCGTTTTTCCGATAGGGGGAATATTTGATACGAAAACGTCTTTTCTCGCGCTGTACGACGTTTTCGCGTCGAAAAGTGCTTTTCCTGACGATTTGAGCGCTTTTACGCATCGACATTGTCGTTTTTCCGATAGGGGGAATATTTGATACGAAAACGTCTTTTCTCGCGCTGAACGACGTTTTCGCGTCGAAAAGTGCTTTTCCTGACGATTTGAGCGCTTTTACGCATCGACATTGTCGTTTTTCCGATAGGGGGAATATTTGATACGAAAACGTCTTTTCTCGCGCTGAACGACGTTTTCGCGTCGCAAAGTGCTTTTCCTGACGATTTGAGCGCTTTTACGCATCGACATTGTCGTTTTTCCGATAGGGGGAATATTTGATACGAAAACGTCTTTTCTCGCGCTGTACGACGTTTTCGCGTCGAAAAGTGCTTTTCCTGACGATTTGAGCGCTTTTACGCATCGACATTGTCGTTTTTCCGATAGGGGGAATATTTGATACGAAAACGTCTTTTCTCGCGCTGAACGACGTTTTCGCGTTGAAAAGTGCTTTTCCTGACGATTTGAGCGCTTTTACGCATCGACACTGTGGTTTTTTCCGATAGGGGGAATATTTGATACGAAAACGTCTTTTCTTGCGCTGAACGACGTTTTCGGTCCGAAAAGTGCTTTTTCTGACGATTTGAGCGCTTTTACGCATCGAAATTGTCGTTTTTCCGATAGGGGGAATATTTGATACGAAAACGTCTTTTCTCGCGCTGAACGACGACGTTTTCGCGTTGAAAAGTGCTTTTCCTGACGATTTGAGCGCTTTTACGCATCGACATTGTCGTTCTTTCGATAGGGGGAATATTTGATACGAAAACATCTTTTCTCGCGCCGAACGACGTTTTCGCGTCGAAAAGTGCTTTTCCTGACGATTTGAGCGCTTTTACGCATCGACATTGTCGTTTTTCCGATAGGGGGAATATCTGATACGAAAACGGCTTTTCTCGCACTGAACGACATTTTCGGGCCGAAAAGTGCTTTGCCTGACGATTTGAGCGCTTTTACGCATCGACACTGTGGTTTTTCCGATAGGGGGAATATTTGATACGAAAACGTCTTTTCTTGCGCTGAACGACGTTTTCGGTCCGAAAAGTGCTTTTTCTGACGATTTGAGCGCTTTTACGCATCGAAATTGTCGTTTTTCCGATAGGGGGGATATTTGATACGAAAACATCTTTTCTCGCGCTGAACGACGACGTTTTCGCGTTGAAAAGTGCTTTTCCTGACGATTTGAGCGCTTTTACGCATCGACATTGTCGTTCTTTCGATAGGGGGAATATTTGATACGAAAACATCTTTTCTCGCGCCGAACGACGTTTTCGCGTCGAAAAGTGCTTTTCCTGACGATTTGAGCGCTTTTACGCATCGACATTGACGTTTTTCCGATAGGGGGAATATTTGATACGAAAACGGCTTTTCTCGCACTGAACGACATTTTCGGGCCGAAAAGTGCTTTGCCTGACGATTTGAGCGCTTTTACGCATCGACACTGTGGTTTTTCCGATAGGGGGAATATTTGATACGAAAACGTCTTTTCTCGCGCTGAACGACGTTTTCGGGCCGAAAAGTGCTTTTCCTGACGATTTGAGCGCTTTTACGCATCGACACTGTGGTTTTTCCGATAGGGGGAATATTTGATACGAAAACGACTTTTCTTGCGCTGAACGACGTTTTCGGTCCGAAAAGTGCTTTTTCTGACGATTTGAGCGCTTTTACGCATCGACATTGTCGTTTTTCCGATAGGGGGAATATTTGATACGAAAACGTCTTTTCTCGCGCTGAACGACGACGTTTTCGCGTTGAAAAGTGCTTTTCCTGACGATTTGAGCGCTTTTACGCATCGACATTGTCGTTCTTTCGATAGGGGGAATATTTGATACGAAAACGTCTTTTCTCACGCCGAACGACGTTTTCGCGTCGAAAAGTGCTTTTCCTGACGATTTGAGCGCTTTTACGCATCGACGTTGACGTTTTTCCGATAGGGAGAATATTTGATACGAAAACGTCTTTTCTCGCGCTGAACGACATTTTCGGGCCGAAAAGTGCTTTGCCTGACGATTTGAGCGCTTTTACGCATCGACACTGTGGTTTTTCCGATAGGGGGAATATTTGATACGAAAACGTCTTTTCTCGCGCTGAACGACGTTTTCGGGCCGAAAAGTGCTTTTCCTGACGATTTGAGCGCTTTTACGCATCGACATTGTCGTTTTTCCGATAGGGGGAATATTTGATACGAAAACGTCTTTTCTCGCGCTGAACGACGACGTTTTCGCGTTGAAAAGTGTTTTTCCTGACGATTTGAGCGCTTTTACGCATCGACATTGTCGTTCTTTCGATAGGGGGAATATTTGATACGAAAACGTCTTTTCTCGCGCCGAACGACGTTTTCGCGTCGAAAAGTGCTTTTCCTGACGATTTGAGCGCTTTTAAGCATCGACATTGACGTTTTTCCGATAGGGAGAATATTTGATACGAAAACGGCTTTTCTCGCGCTGAACGACATTTTCGGGCCGAAAAGTGCTTTGCCTGACGATTTGAGCGCTTTTACGCATCGACGCTGTGGTTTTTTCCGATAGGGGGAATATTTGATACGAAAACGTCTTTTCTCGCGCTGAACGACGTTTTCGGGCCGAAAAGTGCTTTTCCTGACGATTTGAGCGCTTTTACGCATCGACACTGTGGTTTTTCCGATAGGGGGAATATTTGATACGAAAACGACTTTTCTTGCGCTGAACGACGTTTTCGGTCCGAAAAGTGCTTTTTCTGACGATTTGAGCGCTTTTACGCATCGACATTGTCGTTTTTCCGATAGGGGGAATATTTGATACGAAAACGTCTTTTCTCGCGCTGAACGACGACGTTTTCGCGTTGAAAAGTGCTTTTCCTGACGATTTGAGCGCTTTTACGCATCGACATTGTCGTTCTTTCGATAGGGGAAATATTTGATACGAAAACGTCTTTTCTCACGCCGAACGACGTTTTCGCGTCGAAAAGTGCTTTTCCTGACGATTTGAGCGCTTTTACGCATCGACGTTGACGTTTTTCCGATAGGGAGAATATTTGATACGAAAACGGCTTTTCTCGCGCTGAACGACATTTTCGGGCCGAAAAGTGCTTTGCCTGACGATTTGAGCGCTTTTACGCATCGACATTGTCGTTTTTCCGATAGGGGGAATATTTGATACGAAAACATCTTTTCTCGCGCCGAACGACGTTTTCGCGTCGAAAATTGCTTTTCCTGACGATTTGAGCGCTTTTACGCATCGACATTGTCGTTTTTCCGATAGGGGGAATATCTGATACGAAAACGGCTTTTCTCGCACTGAACGACATTTTCGGGCCGAAAAGTGCTTTGCCTGACGATTTGAGCGCTTTTACGCATCGACACTGTGGTTTTTCCGATAGGGGGAATATTTGATACGAAAACGTCTTTTCTTGCGCTGAACGACGTTTTCGGTCCGAAAAGTGCTTTTTCTGACGATTTGAGCGCTTTTACGCATCGAAATTGTCGTTTTTCCGATAGGGGGGATATTTGATACGAAAACGTCTTTTCTCGCGCTGAACGACGACGTTTTCGCGTTGAAAAGTGCTTTTCCTGACGATTTGAGCGCTTTTACGCATCGACATTGTCGTTCTTTCGATAGGGGGAATATTTGATACGAAAACATCTTTTCTCGCGCCGAACGACGTTTTCGCGTCGAAAAGTGCTTTTCCTGACGATTTGAGCGCTTTTACGCATCGACATTGACGTTTTTCCGATAGGGGGAATATTTGATACGAAAACGGCTTTTCTCGCACTGAACGACATTTTCGGGCCGAAAAGTGCTTTGCCTGACGATTTGAGCGCTTTTACGCATCGACACTGTGGTTTTTTCCGATAGGGGGAATATTTGATACGAAAACGTCTTTTCTCGCGCTGAACGACGTTTTCGGGCCGAAAAGTGCTTTTCCTGACGATTTGAGCGCTTTTACGCATCGACACTGTGGTTTTTCCGATAGGGGGAATATTTGATACGAAAACGACTTTTCTTGCGCTGAACGACGTTTTCGGTCCGAAAAGTGCTTTTTCTGACGATTTGAGCGCTTTTACGCATCGACAGTGTCGTTTTTCCGATAGGGGGAATATTTGATACGAAAACGTCTTTTCTCGCGCTGAACGACGACGTTTTCGCGTTGAAAAGTGCTTTTCCTGACGATTTGAGCGCTTTTACGCATCGACATTGTCGTTCTTTCGATAGGGGGAATATTTGATACGAAAACGTCTTTTCTCACGCCGAACGACGTTTTCGCGTCGAAAAGTGCTTTTCCTGACGATTTGAGCGCTTTTACGCATCGACGTTGACGTTTTTCCGATAGGGAGAATATTTGATACGAAAACGTCTTTTCTCGCGCTGAACGACATTTTCGGGCCGAAAAGTGCTTTGCCTGACGATTTGAGCGCTTTTACGCATCGACACTGTGGTTTTTCCGATAGGGGGAATATTTGATACGAAAACGTCTTTTCTCGCGCTGAACGACGTTTTCGGGCCGAAAAGTGCTTTTCCTGACGATTTGAGCGCTTTTACGCATCGACATTGTCGTTTTTCCGATAGGGGGAATATTTGATACGAAAACGTCTTTTCTCGCGCTGAACGACGACGTTTTCGCGTTGAAAAGTGTTTTTCCTGACGATTTGAGCGCTTTTACGCATCGACATTGTCGTTCTTTCGATAGGGGGAATATTTGATACGAAAACGTCTTTTCTCGCGCCGAACGACGTTTTCGCGTCGAAAAGTGCTTTTCCTGACGATTTGAGCGCTTTTAAGCATCGACATTGACGTTTTTCCGATAGGGAGAATATTTGATACGAAAACGGCTTTTCTCGCGCTGAACGACATTTTCGGGCCGAAAAGTGCTTTGCCTGACGATTTGAGCGCTTTTACGCATCGACGCTGTGGTTTTTTCCGATAGGGGGAATATTTGATACGAAAACGTCTTTTCTCGCGCTGAACGACGTTTTCGGGCCGAAAAGTGCTTTTCCTGACGATTTGAGCGCTTTTACGCATCGACACTGTGGTTTTTCCGATAGGGGGAATATTTGATACGAAAACGACTTTTCTTGCGCTGAACGACGTTTTCGGTCCGAAAAGTGCTTTTTCTGACGATTTGTGCGCTTTTACGCATCGACATTGTCGTTTTTCCGATAGGGGGAATATTCGATACGAAAACGTCTTTTCTCGCGCTGAACGACGTTTTCGCGTCGAAAAGTGCTTGTCCTGACGATTTGAGCGCTTTTACGCATCGACATTGTCGTTTTTCCGATAGGGGGAATATTTGATATGAAAACGTCTTTTCTCGCGCTGAACGACGTTTTCGCGTCGAAAAGTGCTTTTCCTGACGATTTGAGCGCTTTTACGCATCGACATTGTCGTTTTTCCGATAGGGGGAATATTCGATATGAAAACGTCTTTTCTCGCGCTGAACGACGTTTTCGCGTCGAAAAGTGCTTTTCCTGACGATTTGAGCGCTTTTACGCATCGACGTTGACGTTTTTCCGATAGGGAGAATATTTGATACGAAAACGGCTTTTCTCGCGCTGAACGACATTTTCGGGCCGAAAAGTGCTTTGCCTGACGATTTGAGCGCTTTTACGCATCGACACTGTGGTTTTTCCGATAGGGGGAATATTTGATACGAAAACTACTTTTCTCGCGCTGAACGACGTTTTCGGGCCGAAAAGTGCTTTTCCTGACGATTTGAGCGCTTTTACGCATCGACATTGTCGTTTTTCCGATAGGGGGAATATTTGATACGAAAACGTCTTTTCTCGCGCTGAACGACGACGTTTTCGCGTTGAAAAGTGCTTTTCCTGACGATTTGAGCGCTTTTACGCATCGACATTGTCGTTCTTCCGATAGGGGGAATATTTGATACGTAAAACGTCTTTTCTCGCGCCGAACGACGTTTTCGCGTCGAAAAGTGCTTTTCCTGACGATTTGAGCGCTTTTACGCATCGACATTGACGTTTTTCCGATAGGGGGAATATTTGATACGAAAACGGCTTTTCTCGCACTGAACGACATTTTCGGGCCGAAAAGTGCTTTGCCTGACGATTTGAGCGCTTTTACGCATCGACACTGTGGTTTTTCCGATAGGGGAATATTTGATACGAAAACGTCTTTTCTCGCGCTGAACGACGTTTTCGGGCCGAAAAGTGCTTTTCCTGACGATTTGAGCGCTTTTACGCATCGACACTGTTGTTTTTCCGATAGGGGGAATATTTGATACGAAAACGTCTTTTCTTGCGCTGAACGACGTTTTCGGTCCGAAAAGTGCTTTTTCTGACGATTTGAGCGCTTTTACGCATCGAAATTGTCGTTTTTCCGATAGGGGGAATATTTGATACGAAAACGTCTTGTCTCGCGCTGAACGACGTTTTCGGTCCGAAAGTGTTTTTCCTGACGATTTGAGCGCTTTTACGCATCGGCATTGTCGTTTTTCCGATAGGGGGAATATTTGATACGAAAATGTCTTTTCTCGCGCTGAACGACGTTTTCGGTCCGAAAAGTGCTTTTCCTGACGATTTGAGCGCTTTTACGCGTCGGCATTGTCGTTTTTCCGATAGGGGGAATATTTGATACGAAAACGTCTTTTCTCGCGCTGAATGACGTTTTCGGGTCGAAAAGTGCTTTTCCTGACGATTTGAGCGCTTTTACGCATCGGCATTGTCGTTTTTCCGATAGGGGGAATATTTGATACGAAAACGTCTTTTCTCGCGCTGAACGACGACGTTTTCGCGTTGAAAAGTGCTTTTCCTGACGATTTGAGCGCTTTTACGCATCGACATTGTCGTTTTTCCGATAGGGGGTATATTTGATACGAAGACGTCTTTTCTCGCGCTGAACGACGTTTTCGGGCCGAAAAGTGCTTTTCCTGACGATTTGAGCGCTTTTACGCATCGACACTGTCGTTTTTCCGATAGGGGGAATATTTGATACGAAAACGTCTTTTCTCGCGCTGAACGACGTTTTCGGGTCGAAAAGTGCTTTGCCTGACGATTTGAGCGCTTTTACGCATCGACACTGTGGTTTTTCCGATAGGGGGAATATTTGATACGAAAACGGCTTTTCTCGCGCTGAACGACATTTTCGGGCCGAAAAGTGCTTTGCCTGACGATTTGAGCGCTTTTACGCATCGACACTCTGGTTTTTCCGATAGGGGGAATATTTGATACGAAAACGTCTTTTCTCGCGCTGAACGACGTTTTCGGGCCGAAAAGTGCTTTTCCTGACGATATGAGCGCTTTTACGCATCGACATTGTCGTTTTTCCGATAGGGGAATATTTGATACGAAAACGTCTTTTCTCGCGCTGAACGACGACGTTTTCGCGTTGAAAAGTGCTTTTCCTGACGATTTGAGCGCTTTTACGCATCGACATTGTCGTTCTTTCGATAGGGGGAATATTTGATACGAAAACGTCTTTTCTCGCGCCGAACGACGTTTTCGCGTCGAAAAGTGCTTTTCCTGACGATTTGAGCGCTTTTACGCATCGGCATTGTCGTTTTTCCGATAGGGGGAATATTTGATACGAAAACGTCTTGTCTCGCGCTGAACGACGTTTTCGGTCCGAAAAGTGCTTTTCCTGACGATTTGAGCGCTTTTACGCATCGGCATTGTCGTTTTTCGATAGGGGGAATATTTGATACGTAAACGTCTTTCTCGCGCTGAACGACGTTTTCGGGTCGAAAAGTGCTTTGCCTGACGATTTGAGCGCTTTTACGCATCGACACTGTGGTTTTTCCGATAGGGGGAATATTTGATACGAAAACTTCTTTTCTCGCGCTGAACGACGACGTTTTCGCGTCGAAAAGTGCTTTTCCTGACGATTTGAGCGCTTTTACGCATCGACATTGTCGTTTTTCCGATAGGGGGAATATTTGATACGAAAACGTCTTTTCTCGCGATGAACGACGTTTTCGGGCCGAAAAGTGCTTTTCCTGACGATTTGAGCGCCGTTACGCATCGACATAGTCGTTTTTCCGATAGGGGGAATATTTGATACAAAGACGTCTTTTCTCGCACTGAACGACGTTTTCGGGCCGAAAAGTGCTTTTCCTGACGATTTGAGCGCTTTTACGCATCGACACTGTCGTTTTTCCGATAGGGGGAATATTTGATACGAAAACGTCTTTTCTCGCGATGAACGACGTTTTCGGGCCGAAAAGTGCTTTTCCTGACGATTTGAGCGCCGTTACGCATCGACATAGTCGTTTTTCCGATAGGGGGAATATTTGATACAAAGACGTCTTTTCTCGCACTGAACGACGTTTTCGGGCCGAAAAGTGCTTTTCCTGACGATTTGAGCGCTTTTACGCATCGACACTGTCGTTTTTCCGATAGGGGGAATATTTGATACGAAAACGTCTTTTCTCGCGCTGAACGACGTTTTCGGGTCGAAAAGCTTTTCCTGACGATTTGAGCGCTTTTACGCATCGACGTTGACGTTTTTCCGATAGGGAGAATATTTGATACGAAAACGGCTTTTCTCGCGCTGAACGACATTTTCGGGCCGAAAAGTGCTTTGCCTGACGATTTGAGCGCTTTTACGCATCGACACTGTGGTTTTTCCGATAGGGGGAATATTTGATACGAAAACGTCTTTTCTCGCGCTGAACGACGTTTTCGGGCCGAAAAGTACTTTTCCTGACGATTTGAGCACTTTTACGCATCGACATTGTCGTTCTTTCGATAGGGGGAATATTTGATACGAAAACGTCTTTTCTCACGCCGAACGACGTTTTCGCATCGAAAAGTGCTTTTCCTGACGATTTGAGCGCTTTTACGCATCGACGTTGACGTTTTTCCGATAGGGAGAATATTTGATACGAAACGGCTTTTCTCGCGCTGAACGACATTTTCGGGCCGAAAAGTGCTTTTCCTGACGATTTGAGCGCTTTTACGCATCGACGTTGACGTTTTTCCGATAGGGGGAATATTTGATACGAAAACGTCTTTTCTCGCGCTGAACGACGTTTTCGGGCCGAAAAGTGCTTTTCCTGACGATTTGAGCGCTTTTACGCATCCGACACTGTCGTTTTTCCGATAGGGGGAATATTTGATACGAAAACGTCTTTTCTCGCGCTGAACGACGTTTTCGCGTCGAAAAGTGCTTTTCCTGACGATTTGAGCGCTTTTACGCATCGACATTGTCGTTTTTCCGATAGGGGGAATATTTGATACGAAAACGTCTTTTCTCGCGCTGAACGACGTTTTCGCGTCGAAAAGTGCTTTCCTGACGATTTGAGCGCTTTTACGCATCGACATTGTCGTTTTTCCGATAGGGGGAATATTTGATACGAAAACGTATTTTCTCGCGCTGAACGACGTTTTCGCGTCGAAAAGTGCTTTTCCTGACGATTGAGCGCTTTTACGCATCGACATTGTCGTTTTTCCGATCGGGGGAATATTTGATACGAAAACGTATTTTCTCGCGCTGAACGACGTTTTCGCGTCGAAAAGTGCTTTTCCTGACGATTTGAGCGCTTTTACGCATCGACATTGTCGTTTTTCCGATCGGGGGAATATTTGATACGAAAACGTTTTTTCTCGCGCTGAACGACGTTTTCGCGTCGAAAGTGCTTTTCTGACGATTTGAGCGCTTTTACGCATCGACATTGTCGTTTTTCCGATAGGGGGAATATTCGATACGAAAACGTCTTTTCTCGCGCTGAACGACGTTTTCGCGTCGAAAAGTGCTTTTCCTGACGATTTGAGCGCTTTTACGCATCGACGTTGACGTTTTTCCGATAGGGAGAATATTTGATACGAAAACGGCTTTTCTCGCGCTGAACGACGTATTCGGGCCGAAAAGTACTTTTCCTGACGATTTGAGCGCTTTACGCATCGACATTGTCGTTCTTTCGATAGGGGAATATTTGATACGAAAACGTCTTTTCTCACGCCGAACGACGTTTTCGCATCGAAAAGTGCTTTTCCTGACGATTTGAGCGCTTTTACGCATCGACGTTGACGTTTTTCCGATAGGGAGATTATTTGATACGAAAACGGCTTTTCTCGCGCTGAACGACATTTTCGGGCCGAAAAGTGCTTTGCCGACGATTTGAGCGCTTTTACGCATCGACATTGTCGTTTTTCCGATAGGGGGAATATTCGATATGAAAACGTCTTTTCTCGCGCTGAACGACGTTTTCGCGTCGAAAAGTGCTTTTCCTGACGATTTGAGCGCTTTTACGCATCGACATTGTCGTTTTTCCGATCGGGGGAATATTTGATAGGAAAACGTCTTTTCTCGCGCTGAACGACGTTTTCGCGTCGAAAAGTGCTTTTCCTGACGATTTGAGCGCTTTTACGCATCGACATTGTCGTTTTTCCGATCGGGGGAATATTTGATACGAAAACGTCTTTTCTCGCGCTGAACGACGTTTTCGCGTCGAAAAGTGCTTTTCCTGACGATTTGAGCGCTTTTACGCATCGACATTGTCGTTTTTCCGATAGGGGGAATATTCGATACGAAAACGTCTTTTCTCGCGCTGAACGACGTTTTCGGTCCGAAAAGTGCTTTTCCTGACGATTTGAGCGCTTTTACGCATCGACATTGTCGTTTTTCCGATAGGGGGAATATTCGATATGAAAACGTCTTTTCTCGCGCTGAACGACGTTTTCGCGTCGAAAAGTGCTTTTCCTGACGATTTGAGCGCTTTTACGCATCGACATTGTCGTTTTTCCGATAGGGGGAATATTTGATATGAAAACGTCTTTTCTCGCGCTGAACGACGTTTTCGCGTCGAAAAGTGCTTTTCCTGACGATTTGAGCGCTTTTACGCATCGACATTGTCGTTTTTCCGATAGGGGGAATATTCGATATGAAAACGTCTTTTCTCGCGCTGAACGACGTTTTCGCGTCGAAAAGTGCTTTTCCTGACGATTTGAGCGCTTTTACGCATCGACATTGTCGTTTTTCCGATCGGGGGAATATTTGATATGAAAACGTCTTTTCTCGCGCTGAACGACGTTTTGGGTCCGAAAAGTGCTTTTCCTGACGATATGAGCGCTTTTACGCATCGACATTGTCGTTTTTCCGATAGGGGGAATATTTGATACGAAAACGTCTTTTCTCGCGCTGAACGACGTTTTCGGGTCGAAAAGTACTTTTCCTGACGATTTGAGCGCTTTTACGCATCGACATTGTCGTTTTTCCGATAGGGGGAATATTTGATACGAAAACGTCTTTTCTCGCGCTGAACGACGTTTTCGCGTCGAAAAGTGCTCTTCCTGACGATTTGAGCGCTCTTACGCATCGACATTGTCGTTTTTCCGATAGGGGGAATATTTGATACGAAAACGTCTTTTCTCGCGCTGAACGACGTTTTCGCGTCGAAAAGTGCTTTTCCTGACGATTTGAGCGCTTTTACGCATCGACATTGTAGGGGGAATATTTGATACGAAAACGTCTTTTCTCGCGCTGAACGACGTTTTCGCGTCGAAAAGTGCTTTTCCTGACGATTTGAGCGCTTTTACGCATCGACATTGTCGTTTTTCCGATAGGGGGAATATTTGATACGAAAACGTCTTTTCTCGCGCTGAACGACGTTTTCGCGTCGAAAAGTGCTTTTCCTGACGATTTGAGCGCTTTTACGCATCGACATTGTCGTTTTTCCGATAGGGGGAATATTTGATACGAAAACGTCTTTTCTCGCGCTGAACGACGTTTTCGCGTCGAAAAGTGCTTTTCCTGACGATTTGAGCGCTTTTACGCATCGACATTGTCGTTTTTCCGATAGGGGGAATATTTGATACGAAAACGTCTTTTCTCGCGCTGAACGACGTTTTCGCGTCGAAAAGTGCTTTTCCTGACGATTTGAGCGCTTTTACGCATCGACATTGTCGTTTTTCCGATAGGGGGAATATTTGATACGAAAACGTCTTTTCTCGCGCTGAACGACGTTTTCGCGTCGAAAAGTGCTCTTCCTGACGATTTGAGCGCTCTTACGCATCGACATTGTCGTTTTTCCGATAGGGGGAATATTTGATACGAAAACGTCTTTTCTCGCGCTGAACGACGTTTTCGCGTCGAAAAGTGCTTTTCCTGACGATTTGAGCGCTTTTACGCATCGACATTGTCGTTTTTCCGATAGGGGGAATATTTGATACGAAAACGTCTTTTCTCGCGCTGAACGACGTTTTCGCGTCGAAAAGTGCTTTTCCTGACGATTTGAGCGCTTTTACGCATCGACATTGTCGTTTTTCCGATAGGGGGAATATTTGATACGAAAACGTCTTTTCTCGCGCTGAACGACGTTTTCGCGTCGAAAAGTGCTTTTCCTGACGATTTGAGCGCTTTTACGCATCGACATTGTCGTTTTTCCGATAGGGGGAATATTTGATACGAAAACGTCTTTTCTCGCGCTGAACGACGTTTTCGCGTCGAAAAGTGCTTTTCCTGACGATTTGAGCGCTTTTACGCATCGACATTGTCGTTTTTCCGATAGGGGGAATATTTGATACGAAAACGTCTTTTCTCGCGCTGAACGACGTTTTCGCGTCGAAAAGTGCTTTTCCTGACGATTTGAGCGCTTTTACGCATCGACATTGTCGTTTTTCCGATAGGGGGAATATTTGATACGAAAACGTCTTTTCTCGCGCTGAACGACGTTTTCGCGTCGAAAAGTGCTTTTCCTGACGATTTGAGCGCTTTTACGCATCGACATTGTCGTTTTTCCGATAGGGGGAATATTTGATACGAAAACGTCTTTTCTCGCGCTGAACGACGTTTTCGCGTCGAAAAGTGCTTTTCCTGACGATTTGAGCGCTTTTACGCATCGACATTGTCGTTTTTCCGATAGGGGGAATATTTGATACGAAAACGTCTTTTCTCGCGCTGAACGACGTTTTCGCGTCGAAAAGTGCTTTTCCTGACGATTTGAGCGCTTTTACGCATCGACATTGTCGTTTTTCCGATAGGGGGAATATTTGATACGAAAACGTCTTTTCTCGCGCTGAACGACGTTTTCGCGTCGAAAAGTGCTTTTCCTGACGATATGAGCGCTTTTACGCATCGACATTGTCGTTTTTCCGATAGGGGGAATATTTGATACGAAAACGTCTTTTCTCGCGCTGAACGACGTTTTCGGGTCGAAAAGTACTTTTCCTGACGATTTGAGCGCTTTTACGCATCGACATTGTCGTTTTTCCGATAGGGGGAATATTTGATACGAAAACGTCTTTTCTCGCGCTGAACGACGTTTTCGCGTCGAAAAGTGCTCTTCCTGACGATTTGAGCGCTCTTACGCATCGACATTGTCGTTTTTCCGATAGGGGGAATATTTGATACGAAAACGTCTTTTCTCGCGCTGAACGACGTTTTCGCGTCGAAAAGTGCTTTTCCTGACGATTTGAGCGCTCTTACGCATCGACATTGTCGTTTTTCCGATAGGGGGAATATTTGATACGAAAACGTCTTTTCTCGCGCTGTACGACGTTTTCGCGTCGAAAAGTGCTTTTCCTGACGATTTGAGCGCTTTTACGCATCGACATTGTCGTTTTTCCGATAGGGGGAATATTTGATACGAAAACGTCTTTTCTCGCGCTGAACGACGTTTTCGCGTCGAAAAGTGCTTTTCCTGACGATTTGAGCGCTTTTACGCATCGACATTGTCGTTTTTCCGATAGGGGGAATATTTGATACGAAAACGTCTTTTCTCGCGCTGAACGACGTTTTCGCGTCGCAAAGTGCTTTTCCTGACGATTTGAGCGCTTTTACGCATCGACATTGTCGTTTTTCCGATAGGGGGAATATTTGATACGAAAACGTCTTTTCTCGCGCTGTACGACGTTTTCGCGTCGAAAAGTGCTTTTCCTGACGATTTGAGCGCTTTTACGCATCGACATTGTCGTTTTTCCGATAGGGGGAATATTTGATACGAAAACGTCTTTTCTCGCGCTGAACGACGTTTTCGCGTCGAAAAGTGCTTTTCCTGACGATTTGAGCGCTTTTACGCATCGACATTGTCGTTTTTCCGATAGGGGGAATATTTGATACGAAAACGTATTTTCTCGCGCTGAACGACGTTTTCGCGTCGAAAAGTAATTTTCCTGACGATTTGAGCGCTTTTACGCATCGACATTGTCGTTTTTCCGATCGGGGGAATATTTGATACGAAAACGTCTTTTCTCGCGCTGTACGACGTTTTCGCGTCGAAAAGTGCTTTTCCTGACGATTTGAGCGCTTTTACGCATCGACATTGTCGTTTTTCCGATAGGGGGAATATTTGATACGAAAACGTCTTTTCTCGCGCTGAACGACGTTTTCGCGTCGAAAAGTGCTTTTCCTGACGATTTGAGCGCTTTTACGCATCGACATTGTCGTTTTTCCGATAGGGGGAATATTTGATACGAAAACGTCTTTTCTCGCGCTGAACGACGTTTTCGCGTCGAAAAGTGCTTTTCCTGACGATTTGAGCGCTTTTACGCATCGACATTGTCGTTTTTCCGATAGGGGGAATATTTGATACGAAAACGTCTTTTCTCGCGCTGAACGACGTTTTCGCGTCGAAAAGTGCTTTTCCTGACGATTTGAGCGCTTTTACGCATCGACATTGTCGTTTTTCCGATAGGGGGAATATTTGATACGAAAACGTCTTTTCTCGCGCTGAACGACGTTTTCGCGTCGAAAAGTGCTTTTCCTGACGATTTGAGCGCTTTTACGCATCGACATTGTCGTTTTTCCGATAGGGGGAATATTTGATACGAAAACGTCTTTTCTCGCGCTGAACGACGTTTTCGCGTCGAAAAGTGCTTTTCCTGACGATTTGAGCGCTTTTACGCATCGACATTGTCGTTTTTCCGATAGGGGGAATATTTGATACGAAAACGTCTTTTCTCGCGCTGAACGACGTTTTCGCGTCGAAAAGTGCTTTTCCTGACGATTTGAGCGCTTTTACGCATCGACATTGTCGTTTTTCCGATAGGGGGAATATTTGATACGAAAACGTCTTTTCTCGCGCTGAACGACGTTTTCGCGTCGAAAAGTGCTTTTCCTGACGATTTGAGCGCTTTTACGCATCGACATTGTCGTTTTTCCGATAGGGGGAATATTTGATACGAAAACGTATTTTCTCGCGCTGAACGACGTTTTCGCGTCGAAAAGTGCTTTTCCTGACGATTTGAGCGCTTTTACGCATCGACATTGTCGTTTTTCCGATCGGGGGAATATTTGATACGAAAACGTCTTTTCTCGCGCTGTACGACGTTTTCGCGTCGAAAAGTGCTTTTCCTGACGATTTGAGCGCTTTTACGCATCGACATTGTCGTTTTTCCGATAGGGGGAATATTTGATACGAAAACGTCTTTTCTCGCGCTGAACGACGTTTTCGCGTCGAAAAGTGCTTTTCCTGACGATTTGAGCGCTTTTACGCATCGACATTGTCGTTTTTCCATAGGGGGAATATTTGATACGAAAACGTCTTTTCTCGCGCTGAACGACGTTTTGGCGTCGAAAAGTGTTTTTCCTGACGATTTGAGCGCTTTTACGCATCGACATTGTCATTTTCCCGATAGGGGGAATATTTGATACGAAAACGTCTTTTCTCGCGCTGAACGACGTTTTCGGGTCGAAAAGTGCTTTTCCTGACGATTTGAGCGCTTGTACGCATCGACATTGTCGTTTTTCCGATAGGGGGAATATTTGATACGAAAACGTCTTTTCTCGCGCTGAACGACGTTTTCGCGTCGAAAAGTGCTTTTCCTGACGATTTGAGCGCTTTTACGCATCGACATTGTCGTTTTCCCGATAGGGGGAATATTTGATACGAAAACGTCTTTTCTCGCGCTGAACGACGTTTTCGGGTCGAAAAGTGCTTTTCCTGACGATTTGAGCGCTTTTACGCATCGACATTGTCGTTTTTCCGATAGGGGGAATATTTGATACGAAAACGTCTTTTCTCGCGCTGAACGACGTGTTCGGGTCGAAAAGTGCTTTTCCTGACGATTTGAGCGCTTTTACGCATCGACATTGTCGTTTTTTCGATAGGGGGAATATTTGATACGAAAACGTCTTTTCTCGCGCTGAACGACGTTTTCGCGTCGAAAAGTGCTTTTCCTGACGATTTGAGCGCTTTTACGCATCGACATTGTTGTTTTTCCGATAGGGGGAATATTTGATACGAAAACGTATTTTCTCGCGCTGTACGACGTTTTCGCGTCGAAAAGTGCTTTTCCTGACGATTTGAGCGCTTTTACGCATCGACATTGTCGTTTTTCCGATAAGGGGAATATTTGATACGAAAACGTCTTTTCTCGCGCTGAACGACGTTTTCGGGTCGAAAAGTGCTTTTCCTGACGATTTGAGCGCTTTTACGCATCGACATTGTCGTTTTTCCGATAGGGGGAATATTTGATACGAAAACGTATTTTTTCGCGCTGTACGACGTTTTCGCGTCGAAAAGTGCTTTTCCTGACGATTTGAGCGCTTTTACGCATCGACATTGTCGTTTTTCCGATCGGGGGAATATTTGATACGAAAACGTCTTTTCTCGCGCTGAACGACGTTTACGGGTCGAAAAGTGCTTTTCCTGACGATTTGAGCGCTTTTACGCATCGACATTGTCGTTTTTCCGATAGGGGGAATATTTGATACGAAAACGTCTTTTCTCGCGCTGAACGACGTTTTCGGGTCGAAAAGTGCTTTTCCTGACGATTTGAGCGCTTTTACGCATCGACATTGTCGTTTTTCCGATAGGGGGAATATTTGATACGAAAACGTCTTTTCTCGCGCTGAACGACGTTTTCGCGTCGAAAAGTGCTTTTCCTGACGATTTGAGCGCTTTTACGCATCGACATTGTCGTTTTTTCCGATCGGGGGGAATATTTGATACGAAAACGTCTTTTCTCGCGCTGAACGACGTTTACGGGTCGAAAAGTGCTTTTCCTGACGATTTGAGCGCTTGTACGCATCGACATTGTCGTTTTTCCGATAGGGGGAATATTTGATACGAAAACGTCTTTTCTCGCGCTGAACGACGTTTTCGGGTCGAAAAGTGCTTTTCCTGACGATTTGAGCGCTTTTACGCATCGACATTGTCGTTTTTCCGATAGGGGGAATATTTGATACGAAAACGTCTTTTCTCGCGCTGAACGACGTTTTCGGGTCGAAAAGTGCTTTTCCTGACGATTTGAGCGCTTTTACGCATCGACATTGTCGTTTTTCCGATAGGGGGAATATTTGATACGAAAACGTCTTTTCTCGCGCTGAACGACGTTTTCGGGTCGAAAAGTGCTTTTCCTGACGATTTGAGCGCTTTTACGCATCGACATTGTCGTTTTCCCGATAGGGGGAATATTTGATACGAAAACGTCTTTTCTCGCGCTGAACGACGTTTTCGGGTCGAAAAGTGCTTTTCCTGACGATTTGAGCGCTTTTACGCATCGACATTGTCGTTTTTCCGATAGGGGGAATATTTGATACGAAAAACGTCTTTTCTCGCGCTGAACGACGTTTTCGGGTCGAAAAGTGCTTTTCCTGACGATTTGAGCGCTTTTACGCATCGACATTGTCGTTTTTTCCGATAGGGGGAATATTTGATACGAAAACGTCTTTTCTCGCGCTGTACGACGTTTTCGCGGTCGAAAAGTGCTTTTCCTGACGATTTGAGCGCTTTTACGCATCGACATTGTCGTTTTTCCGATAGGGGGAATATTTGATACGAAAACGTCTTTTCTCGCGCTGAACGACGTTTTCGGGTCGAAAAGTGCTTTTCCTGACGATTTGAGCGCTTTTACGCATCGACATTGTCGTTTTTCCGATAGGGGGAATATTTGATACGAAAACGTCTTTTCTCGCGCTGAACGACGTGTTCGGGTCGAAAAGTGCTTTTCCTGACGATTTGAGCGCTTTTACGCATCGACATTGTCGTTTTTTCGATAGGGGGAATATTTGATACGAAAACGTCTTTTCTCGCGCTGAACGACGTTTTCGGGTCGAAAAGTGCTTTTCCTGACGATTTGAGCGCTTTTACGCATCGACATTGTCGTTTTTCCGATAGGGGGAATATTTGATACGAAAACGTATTTTCTCGCGCTGAACGACGTTTTCGGGTCGAAAAGTGCTTTTCCTGACGATTTGAGCGCTTTTACGCATCGACATTGTCGTTTTTCCGATAGGGGGAATATTTGATACGAAAACGTCTTTTCTCGCGCTGAACGACGTTTTCGGGTCGAAAAGTGCTTTGCCTGACGATTTGAGCGCTTTTACGCATCGACATTGTCGTTTTTCCGATCGGGGGAATATTTGATACCAAAACGTCTTTTCTCGCGCTGAACGACGTTTTCGGGTCGAAAAGTGCTTTTCCTGACGATTTGAGCGCTTTTACGCATCGACATTGTCGTTTTTCCGATAGGGGGAATATTTGATACGAAAACGTCTTTTCTCGCGCTGAACGACGTTTTCGGGTCGAAAAGGGCTTTGCCTGACGATTTGATCGCTTTTACGCATCGACATTGTCGTTTTCCCGATAGGGGGAATATTTGATACGAAAACGTCTTTTCTCGCGCTGAACGACGTTTTCGGGTCGAAAAGTGCTTTTCCTGACGATTTGAGCGCTTTTACGCATCGACATTGTCGTTTTTCCGATAGGGGGAATATTTGATACGAAAACGTCTTTTCTCGCGCTGAAAGACGCTTTCGCGTCGAAAAGTGCTTTTCCTGACGATTTGAGCGCTTTTACGCATCGACATTGTCGTTTTTCCGATAGGGGGAATATTTGATACGAAAACGTCTTTTCTCGCGCTGAACGACGTTTTCGGGTCGAAAAGTGCTTTGCCTGACGATTTGAGCGCTTTTACGCATCGACATTGTCGTTTTTCCGATAGGGGGAATATTTGATACGAAAACGTCTTTTCTCGCGCTGAACGACGTTTTCGCGTCGAAAAGTGCTTTTCCTGACGATTTGAGCGCTTTTACGCATCGACTTTGTCGTTTTTCCGATAGGGGGAATATTTGATACGAAAACGTCTTTTCTCGCGCTGAACGACGTTTTCGGGTCGAAAAGTGCTTTTCCTGACGATTTGAGCGCTTTTACGCATCGACATTGTCGTTTTTCCGATAGGGGGAATATTTGATACGAAAACGTATTTTCTCGCGCTGTACGACGTTTTCCTGTCGAAAAGTGCTTTTCCTGACGATTTGAGCGCTTTTACGCATCGACATTGTCGTTTTTCCGATCGGGGGAATATTTGATACGAAAACGTCTTTTCTCGCGCTGAACGACGTTTTTGGGTCGAAAAGTGCTTTTCCTGACGATTTGAGCGCTTTTACGCATCGACATTGTCGTTTTTCCGATCGGGGGAATATTTGATACGAAAACGTCTTTTCTCGCGCTGAACGACGTTTTCGCGTCGAAAAGTGCTTTTCCTGACGATTTGAGCGCTTTTACGCATCGACATTGTCGTTTTCCCGATAGGGGGAATATTTGAAACGAAAACGTCTTTTCTCGCGCTGTACGACGTTTTTGCGTCGAAAAGTGCTTTTCCTGACGATTTGAGCGCTTTTACGCATCGACATTGTCGTTTTTCCGATCGGGGGAATATTTGATACGAAAACGTCTTTTCTCGCGCTGAACGACGTTTTCGCGTCGAAAAGTGCTTTTCCTGACGATTTGAGCGCTTTTACGCATCGACATTGTCGTTTTCCCCGATAGGGGGAATATTTGATACGAAAACGTCTTTTCTCGCGCTGAACGACGTTTTCGGGTCGAAAAGTGCTTTTCCTGACGATTTGAGCGCTTTTACGCATCGACATTGTCGTTTTTTCGATAGGGGGAATATTTGATACGAAAACGTCTTTTCTCGCGCTGAACGACGTTTTCGGGTCGAAAAGTAAAGTGCTTTTCCTGACGATTTGAGCGCTTTTACGCATCGACATTGTCGTTTTCCCGATAGGGGGAATATTTGATACGAAAACGTCTTTTCTCGCGCTGAACGACGTTTTCGGGTCGAAAAGTGCTTTTCCTGACGATTTGAGCGCTTTTACGCATCGACATTGTCGTTTTTCCGATAGGGGGAATATTTGATACGAAAACGTCTTTTCTCGCGCTGAACGACGTTTTCGCGTCGAAAAGTGCTTTTCCTGACGATTTGAGCGCTTTTACGCATCGACATTGTCGTTTTTCCGATAGGGGGAATATTTGATACGAAAACGTCTTTTCTCGCGCTGAACGACGTTTTCGGGTCGAAAAGTGCTTTTCCTGACGATTTGAGCGCTTTTACGCATCGACATTGTCGTTTTTCCGATAGGGGGAATATTTGATACGAAAACGTCTTTTCTCGCGCTGAACGACGTTTTCGCGTCGAAAAGTGCTTTTCCTGACGATTTGAGCGCTTTTACGCATCGACATTGTCGTTTTTCCGATAGGGGGAATATTTGATACGAAAACGTCTTTTCTCGCGCTGAACGACGTTTTCGGGTCGAAAAGTGCTTTTCCTGACGATTTGAGCGCTTTTACGCATCGACATTGTCGTTTTTTCGATAGGGGGAATATTTGATACGAAAACGTCTTTTCTCGCGCTGAACGACGTTTTCGGTCCGAAAAGTGCTTTTCCTGACGATTTGAGCGCTTTTACGCATCGACATTGTCGTTTTTCCGATCGGGGGAATATTTGATACGAAAACGTCTTTTCTCGCGCTGAACGACGTTTTCCGCGTCGAAAAGTGCTTTTCCTGACGATTTGAGCGCTTTTACGCATCGACATTGTCGTTTTTCCGATAGGGGGAATATTTGATACGAAAACGTCTTTTCTCGCGCTGAACGACGTTTTCGGGTCGAAAAGTGCTTTGCCTGACGATTTGAGCGCTTTTACGCATCGACATTGTCGTTTTTCCGATAGGGGGAATATTTGATACGAAAACGTCTTTTCTCGCGCTGAACGACGTTTTCGCGTCGAAAAGTGCTTTTCCTGACGATTTGAGCGCTTTTACGCATCGACATTGTCGTTTTTCCGATGGGGGAATATTTGATACGAAAACGTCTTTTCTCGCGCTGAACGACGTTTTCGGGTCGAAAAGTGCTTTGCCTGACGATTTGAGCGCTTTTTACGCATCGACATTGTCGTTTTTCCGATCGGGGGAATATTTGATACCAAAACGTCTTTTCTCGCGCTGAACGACGTTTTCGGGTCGAAAAGTGCTTTTCCTGACGATTTGAGCGCTTTTACGCATCGACATTGTCGTTTTTTCCGATAGGGGGAATATTTGATACGAAAACGTCTTTTCTCGCGCTGAACGACGTTTTCGGGTCGAAAAGTGCTTTGCCTGACGATTTGATCGCTTTTACGCATCGACATTGTCGTTTTCCCGATAGGGGGAATATTTGATACGAAAACGTCTTTTCTCGCGCTGAACGACGTTTTCGGGTCGAAAAGTGCTTTTCCTGACGATTTGAGCGCTTTTACGCATCGACATTGTCGTTTTTCCGATAGGGGGAATATTTGATACGAAAACGTCTTTTCTCGCGCTGAAAGACGCTTTCGCGTCGAAAAGTGCTTTTCCTGACGATTTGAGCGCTTTTACGCATCGACATTGTCGTTTTTCCGATAGGGGGAATATTTGATACGAAAACGTCTTTTCTCGCGCTGAACGACGTTTTCGGGTCGAAAAGTGCTTTGCCTGACGATTTGAGCGCTTTTACGCATCGACATTGTCGTTTTTCCGATAGGGGGAATATTTGATACGAAAACGTCTTTTCTCGCGCTGAACGACGTTTTCGCGTCGAAAAGTGCTTTTCCTGACGATTTGAGCGCTTTTACGCATCGACTTTGTCGTTTTTCCGATAGGGGGAATATTTGATACGAAAACGTCTTTTCTCGCGCTGAACGACGTTTTCGGGTCGAAAAGTGCTTTTCCTGACGATTTGAGCGCTTTTACGCATCGACATTGTCGTTTTTCCGATAGGGGGAATATTTGATACGAAAACGTATTTTCTCGCGCTGTA
>NW_027437468.1:0-79000 GCF_964204645.1 Tubulanus polymorphus | reverse complement strand
ACTGATTTCAAATAAATAGGTGGAAAGAAACAGAATTTTCTGGCTGCTTTTGGTTCTAAAGATGATGGATTCAATCTGAAAAGATGAGTAAAGGCGTATTGAACTGATTTCAAATAGATAGGTGGAAAGAAACAGAATTTTCTGGCTGCTTTTGGTTCTAAAGATGATGGATTCAATCTGAAAAGATGAGTAAAGACGTATTGAACTGATTTCAAATAGATAGGTGGAAAGAAATAGAATTTTCTGGCTGCATTTGGTTCTGAAGATGATAGACTCGATCCGAAATGATAGGTTAAGGTAAACTGAACTTATTTCGAGTAGATGGGTTGAAAGATACAGATTTTTCTAGCTAAATATGGTTCTAAAAATGATGAATTATAACTTAATTGATGGGTTTGGGTGTATTGAACTGATATCAAATAGATAGGTGGAAAGAATAAGAATTTTCTGGCTGCTTTTGGTTCTGAAGATGATGGATTCAATCTGAAAAGATGATTAAAGGCGTATTGAACTGATTTCAAATAGATAGGTGGAAAGAAACAGAATTTTCTGGCTGCTTTTGGTTCTGAAGATGATGGATTCAATCTGAACAGATGAGTAAAGGCGTATTGAACTGATTTCAAATAAATAGGTGGAAAGAAACAGAATTTTCTGGCTGCTTTTGGTTCTAAAGATGATGGATTCAATCTGAAAAGATGAGTAAAGGCGTATTGAACTGATTTCAAATAGATAGGTGGAAAGAAACAGAATTTTCTGGCTGCTTTTGGTTCTAAAGATGATGGATTCAATCTGAAAAGATGAGTAAAGACGTATTGAACTGATTTCAAATAGATAGGTGGAAAGAAATAGAATTTTCTGGCTGCATTTGGTTCTGAAGATGATAGACTCGATCCGAAATGATAGGTTAAGGTAAACTGAACTTATTTCGAGTAGATGGGTTGAAAGATACAGATTTTTCTAGCTAAATATGGTTCTAAAAATGATGAATTATAACTTAATTGATGGGTTTGGGTGTATTGAACTGATATCAAATAGATAGGTGGAAAGAATAAGAATTTTCTGGCTGCTTTTGGTTCTGAAGATGATGGATCAATGTGAAAAGATGGGTTAAGGCGTATTGAACTGATTTCAAATAGATAGGTTGAAAGAATCAGAATTTTCTGGCTGCTTTTGGTTTTAAAGATGATGGATTCAATCTGAAAAGATGGGTTAAGGCTTATTGAACTGATTTCAAATAGATTGTTCGAAAGAATCAGAATTTTCTGGCTGCATTTGGTTCTGAAGATGATAGACTCGATCCGAAATGATAGGTTAAGGTAAACTGAACTTATTTCGAGTAGATGGGTTGAAAGATACAGATTTTTCTAGCTAAATATGGTTCTAAAGATGATGAATTATAACTTAATTGATGGGTTTGGGTGTATTGAACTGATATCAAATAGATAGGTGGAAAGAATAAGAATTTTCTGGCTGCTTTTGGTTCTGAAGATGATGGATTCAATCTGAAAAGATGAGTAAAGGCGTATTGAACTGATTTCAAATAGATAGGTGGAAAGAATCAGAATTTTCTGGCTGCATTTGGTTCTGAAGATGATAGACTCGATCCGAAATGATAGGTTAAGGTAAACTGAACTTATTTCGAGTAGATGGGTTGAAAGATACAGATTTTTCTAGCTAAATATGGTTCTAAAGATGATGAATTATAACTTAATTGATGGGTTTGGGTGTATTGAACTGATATCAAATAGATAGGTGGAAAGAATGAGAATTTTCTGGCTGCTTTTGGTTCTGAAGATGATGGATTCAATCTGAAAAGATGAGTAAAGGCGTATTGAACTGATATCAAATAGATAGGTGGAAAGAAACAGAATTTTCTGGCTGCTTTTGGTTCTAAAGATGATGGATTCAATCTGAAAAGATGAGTAAAGGCGTATTGAACTGATTTCAAATAGATAGGTGGAAAGAAACAGAATTTTCTGGCTGCTTTTGGTTCTAAAGATAATGGATTCAATCTGAAAAGATGAGTAAAGGCGTATTGAACTGATTTCAAATAGATAGGTGGAAAGAAACAGAATTTTCTGGCTGCTTTTGGTTCTAAAGATGATGGATTCAATCTGAAAAGATGAGTAAAGACGTATTGAACTGATTTCAAATAGATAGGTGGAAAGAAACAGAATTTTCTGGCTGCTTTTGGTTCAAAAGATGATGGATTCAATCTGAAAAGATGAGTAAAGGCGTATTGAACTGATTTCAAATAGATAGGTGGAAAGAAACAGAATTTTCTGGCTGCATTTGGTTCTGAAGATGATAGACTCGATCCGAAATGATAGGTTAAGGTAAACTGAACTTATTTCGAGTAGATGGGTTGAAAGATACAGATTTTTCTAGCTAAATATGGTTCTAAAGATGATGAATTATAACTTAATTGATGGGTTTGGGTGTATTGAACTGATATCAAATAGATAGGTGGAAAGAATGAGAATTTTCTGGCTGCTTTTGGTTCTGAAGATGATGGATTCAATCTGAAAAGATGAGTAAAGGCGTATTGAACTGATATCAAATAGATAGGTGGAAAGAAACAGAATTTTCTGGCTGCTTTTGGTTCTAAAGATGATGGATTCAATCTGAAAAGATGAGTAAAGGCGTATTGAACTGATTTCAAATAGATAGGTGGAAAGAATAAGAATTTTCTGGCTGCTTTTGGTTCTGAAGATGATGGATTCAATCTGAAAAGATGAGTAAAGGCGTATTGAACTGATTTCAAATAGATAGGTGGAAAGAATCAGAATTTTCTGGCTGCATTTGGTTCTGAAGATGATAGACTCGATCCGAAATGATAGGTTAAGGTAAACTGAACTTATTTCGAGTAGATGGGTTGAAAGATACAGATTTTTCTAGCTAAATATGGTTCTAAAGATGATGAATTATAACTTAATTGATGGGTTTGGGTGTATTGAACTGATATCAAATAGATAGGTGGAAAGAATGAGAATTTTCTGGCTGCTTTTGGTTCTGAAGATGATGGATTCAATCTGAAAAGATGAGTAAAGGCGTATTGAACTGATATCAAATAGATAGGTGGAAAGAAACAGAATTTTCTGGCTGCTTTTGGTTCTAAAGATGATGGATTCAATCTGAAAAGATGAGTAAAGGCGTATTGAACTGATTTCAAATAGATAGGTGGAAAGAAACAGAATTTTCTGGCTGCTTTTGGTTCTAAAGATAATGGATTCAATCTGAAAAGATGAGTAAAGGCGTATTGAACTGATTTCAAATAGATAGGTGGAAAGAAACAGAATTTTCTGGCTGCTTTTGGTTCTAAAGATGATGGATTCAATCTGAAAAGATGAGTAAAGACGTATTGAACTGATTTCAAATAGATAGGTGGAAAGAAACAGAATTTTCTGGCTGCTTTTGGTTCAAAAGATGATGGATTCAATCTGAAAAGATGAGTAAAGGCGTATTGAACTGATTTCAAATAGATAGGTGGAAAGAAACAGAATTTTCTGGCTGCTTTTGGTCATAAAGATGATGGATTCAATCTGAAAAGATGGGTTAAGGCTTATTGAACTGATTTAAAATAGATAGGTGGAAAGAATCAGAATTTTCTGGCTGCTTTTGGTTCTGAAGATGATGGATTCAATCTGAAAAGATGGGTTAAGGCGTATTGAACTGATTTCAAATAGATAGGTGGAAAGAAACAGAATTTTCTGGCTGCTTTTGTTTCTAAAGATGATGGATCAATGTGAAAAGATGGGTTACGGCATATTGAACTGATTTCAAATAGATAGGTTGAAAGAATCAGAATTGTCTGGCTGCTTTCGGTTCTAAAGATGATGGATTCAATCTGAAAAGATGGGTTAAGGCTTATTGAACTGATTTAAAATAGATAGGTGGAAAGAATCAGAATTTTCTGGCTGCTTTTGGTTCTGAAGATGATGGATTCAATCTGAAAAGATGAGTAAAGGCGTATTGAACTGATTTCAAATAGATAGGTGGAAAGAAACAGAATTTTCTGGCTGCTTTTGGTTCTAAAGATGATGGATTCAATCTGAAAAGATGAGTAAAGACGTATTGAACTGATTTCAAATAGATAGGTGGAAAGAAACAGAATTTTCTGGCTGCTTTTGGTTCTGAAGATGATGGATTCAATCTGAAAAGATGGGTTAAGGCTTATTGAACTGATTTAAAATAGATAGGTGGAAAGAATAAGAATTTTCTGGCTGCTTTTGGTTCTGAAGATGATGGATTCAATCTGAAAAGATGAGTAAAGGCGTATTGAACTGATTTCAAATAGATAGGTGGAAAGAATCAGAATTTTCTGGCTGCATTTGGTTCTGAAGATGATAGACTCGATCCGAAATGATAGGTTAAGGTAAACTGAACTTATTTCGAGTAGATGGGTTGAAAGATACAGATTTTTCTAGCTAAATATGGTTCTAAAGATGATGAATTATAACTTAATTGATGGGTTTGGGTGTATTGAACTGATATCAAATAGATAGGTGGAAAGAATAAGAATTTTCTGGCTGCTTTTGGTTCTGAAGATGATGGATTCAATCTGAAAAGATGAGTAAAGGCGTATTGAACTGATATCAAATAGATAGGTGGAAAGAAACAGAATTTTCTGGCTGCTTTTGGTTCTAAAGATGATGGATTCAATCTGAAAAGATGAGTAAAGGCGTATTGAACTGATTTCAAATAGATAGGTGGAAAGAAACAGAATTTTCTGGCTGCTTTTGGTTCTAAAGATAATGGATTCAATCTGAAAAGATGAGTAAAGGCGTATTGAACTGATTTCAAATAGATAGGTGGAAAGAAACAGAATTTTCTGGCTGCTTTTGGTTCTAAAGATGATGGATTCAATCTGAAAAGATGAGTAAAGACGTATTGAACTGATTTCAAATAGATAGGTGGAAAGAAACAGAATTTTCTGGCTGCTTTTGGTTCAAAAGATGATGGATTCAATCTGAAAAGATGAGTAAAGGCGTATTGAACTGATTTCAAATAGATAGGTGGAAAGAAACAGAATTTTCTGGCTGCTTTTGGTCATAAAGATGATGGATTCAATCTGAAAAGATGGGTTAAGGCTTATTGAACTGATTTAAAATAGATAGGTGGAAAGAATCAGAATTTTCTGGCTGCTTTTGGTTCTGAAGATGATGGATTCAATCTGAAAAGATGGGTTAAGGCTTATTGAACTGATTTAAAATAGATAGGTGGAAAGAATCAGAATTTTCTGGCTGCTTTTGGTTCTGAAGATGATGGATTCAATCTGAAAAGATGGGTTAAGGCGTATTGAACTGATTTCAAATAGATAGGTGGAAAGAAACAGAATTTTCTGGCTGCTTTTGTTTCTAAAGATGATGGATCAATGTGAAAAGATGGGTTACGGCATATTGAACTGATTTCAAATAGATAGGTTGAAAGAATCAGAATTGTCTGGCTGCTTTCGGTTCTAAAGATGATGGATTCAATCTGAAAAGATGGGTTAAGGCTTATTGAACTGATTTAAAATAGATAGGTGGAAAGAATCAGAATTTTCTGGCTGCTTTTGGTTCTGAAGATGATGGATTCAATCTGAAAAGATGAGTAAAGGCGTATTGAACTGATTTCAAATAGATAGGTGGAAAGAAACAGAATTTTCTGGCTGCTTTTGGTTCTAAAGATGATGGATTCAATCTGAAAAGATGAGTAAAGACGTATTGAACTGATTTCAAATAGATAGGTGGAAAGAAACAGAATTTTCTGGCTGCTTTTGGTTCTGAAGATGATGGATTCAATCTGAAAAGATGGGTTAAGGCTTATTGAACTGATTTAAAATAGATAGGTGGAAAGAATAAGAATTTTCTGGCTGCTTTTGGTTCTGAAGATGATGGATTCAATCTGAAAAGATGAGTAAAGGCGTATTGAACTGATTTCAAATAGATAGGTGGAAAGAATCAGAATTTTCTGGCTGCATTTGGTTCTGAAGATGATAGACTCGATCCGAAATGATAGGTTAAGGTAAACTGAACTTATTTCGAGTAGATGGGTTGAAAGATACAGATTTTTCTAGCTAAATATGGTTCTAAAGATGATGAATTATAACTTAATTGATGGGTTTGGGTGTATTGAACTGATATCAAATAGATAGGTGGAAAGAAACAGAATTTTCTGGCTGCTTTTGGTTCTAAAGATGATGGATTCAATCTGAAAAGATGAGTAAAGGCGTATTGAACTGATTTCAAATAGATAGGTGGAAAGAATAAGAATTTTCTGGTTAGGATGTACAGAACTGATTTTTAATAGATTGGTTGAAAGATTAAGAATTTTCTGACTACTTATGCTTCTGAAGTTGATGGATTCAATCTGAAAAGATGGGTTAAGGCTTATTGAACTGATTTCAAATAGATTGTTCGAAAGAATCAGAATTTTCTGGCTGCATTTGGTTCTGAAGATGATAGACTCGATCCGAAATGATAGGTTAAGGTAAACTGAACTTATTTCGAGTAGATTGGTTGAAAGATACAGATTTTTCTAGCTAAATATGGTTCTAAAGATGATGAAATATAACTTAATTGATGGGTTTGGGTGTATTGAACTGATATCAAATAGATAGGTGGAAAGAATAAGAATTTTCTGGCTGCTTTTGGTTCTGAAGATGATGGATTCAATCTGAAAAGATGAGTAAAGGCGTATTGAACTGATTTCAAATAGATAGGTGGAAAGAAACAGAATTTTCTGGCTGCTTTTGGTTCTAAAGATGATGGATTCAATCTGAAAAGATGAGTAAAGGCGTATTGAACTGATTTCAAATAGATAGGTGGAAAGAAACAGAATTTTCTGGCTGCTTTTGGTTCTAAAGATGATGGATTCAATCTGAAAAGATGAGTAAAGGCGTATTGAACTGATTTCAAATAGATAGGTGGAAAGAAACAGAATTTTCTGGCTGCTTTTGGTTCTAAAGATGATGGATTCAATCTGAAAAGATGAGTAAAGGCGTATTGAACTGATTTAAAATAGATAGGTGGAAAGAATCAGAATTTTCTGGCTGCATTTGGTTCTGAAGATGATAGACTCGTTCCGAAATGATAGGTTAAGGTAAACTGAACTTATTTCGAGTAGATGGGTTGAAAGATACAGATTTTTCTAGCTAAATATGGTTCTAAAGATGATGAATCCTATCTTAATTGATGGGTTTGGGTGTATTGAACTGATATCAAATAGATAGGTGGAAAGAATAAGAATTTTCTGGCTGCTTTTGGTTCTGAAGATGATGGATTCAATCTGAAAAGATGAGTAAAGGCGTATTGAACTGATTTCAAATAGATAGGTGGAAAGAAACAGAATTTTCTGGCTGCTTTTGGTTCTAAAGATGATGGATTCAATCTGAAAAGATGAGTAAAGGCGTATTGAACTGATTTCAAATAGATAGGTGGAAAGAAACAGAATTTTCTGGCTGCTTTTGGTTCTGAAGATGATGGATTCAATCTGAAAAGATGAGTAAAGACGTATTGAACTGATTTCAAATAGATAGGTGGAAAGAATCAGAATTTTCTGGCTGCATTTGGTTCTGAAGATGATAGACTCGATCCGAAATGATAGGTTAAGGTAAACTGAACTTATTTCGAGTAGATGGGTTGAAAGATACAGATTTTTCTAGCTAAATATGGTTCTAAAGATGATGAATTATAACTTAATTGATGGGTTTGGGTGTATTGAACTGATTTCAAATAGATAGGTGGAAAGAATAAGAATTTTCTGGCTGCATTTGGTTCTGAAGATGATAGACTCGATCCGAAATGATAGGTTAAGGTAAACTGAACTTATTTCGAGTAGATGGGTTGAAAGATACAGATTTTTCTAGCGAAATATGGTTCTAAAGATGATGAATTATAACTTAATTGATGGGTTTGGGTGTATTGAACTGATTTCAAATAGATAGGTGGAAAGAAACCGAATTTTCTGGCTGCTTTTGGTTCTGAAGATGATGGATTCAATCTGAAAAGATGAGTTAGGGCGTATTGAACTGATTTCAAAAAGATAGGTGGAAAGAAACAGAATTTTCTGGCTGCTTTTGGTTCTAAAGATGATGGATTCAATCTGAAAAGATGAGTAAAGGCGTGTTGAACTGATTTCAAATAGATAGGTGGAAAGAAACAGAATTTTCTGGCTGCTTTTGGTTCTGAAGATGATGGATTCAATCTGAAAAGATGGGTTAAGGCGTATTGAACTGATTTCAAATAGATAGGTGGAAAGAAACCGAATTTTCTGGCTGCTTTTGTTTCTAAAGATAATGGATCAATGTGAAAAGATGGGTTAAGGCGTATTGAACTGATTTCAAATAGATAGGTGGAAAGAAACCGAATTTTCTGGCTGCTTTTGGTTCTAAAGATGATGGATTCAATATGAAAAGATGGGTTAAGGCTTATTGAACTGATTTCAAATAGATAGGTGGAAAGAATCAGAATTTTCTGGCTGCATTTGGTTCTGAAGATGATAGACTCGATCCGAAATGATAGGTTAAGGTAAACTGAACTTATTTCGAGTAGATTGGTTGAAAGATACAGATTTTTCTAGCTAAATATGGTTCTAAAGATGATGAAATATAACTTAATTGATGGGTTTGGGTGTATTGAACTGATATCAAATAGATAGGTGGAAAGAATAAGAATTTTCTGGCTGCTTTTGGTTCTGAAGATGATGGATTCAATCTGAAAAGATGAGTAAAGGCGTATTGAACTGATTTCAAATAGATAGGTGGAAAGAAACAGAATTTTCTGGCTGCTTTTGGTTCTAAAGATGATGGATTCAATCTGAAAAGATGAGTAAAGGCGTATTGAACTGATTTCAAATAGATAGGTGGAAAGAAACAGAATTTTCTGGCTGCTTTTGGTTCTAAAGATGATGGATTCAATCTGAAAAGATGATTAAAGGCGTATTGAACTGATTTCAAATAGATAGGTGGAAAGAAACAGAATTTTCTGGCTGCTTTTGGTTCTGAAGATGATGGATTCAATCTGAAAAGATGAGTAAAGGCGTATTGAACTGATTTCAAATAAATAGGTGGAAAGAAACAGAATTTTCTGGCTGCTTTTGGTTCTAAAGATGATGGATTCAATCTGAAAAGATGAGTAAAGGCGTGTTGAACTGATTTCAAATAGATAGGTGGAAAGAAACAGAATTTTCTGGCTGCTTTTGGTTCTGAAGATGATGGATTCAATCTGAAAAGATGGGTTAAGGCGTATTGAACTGATTTCAAATAGATAGGTGGAAAGAAACCGAATTTTCTGGCTGCTTTTGTTTCTAAAGATGATGGATCAATGTGAAAAGATGGGTTAAGGCGTATTGAACTGATTTCAAATAGATAGGTGGAAAGAAACCGAATTTTCTGGCTGCTTTTGGTTCTAAAGATGATGGATTCAATCTGAAAAGATGGGTTAAGGCTTATTGAACTGATTTCAAATAGATAGGTGGAAAGAATCAGAATTTTCTGGCTGCATTTGGTTCTGAAGATGATAGATTCGATCCGAAATGATAGGTTAAGGTAAACTGAACTTATTTCGAGTAGATTGGTTGAAAGATACAGATTTTTCTAGCTAAATATGGTTCTAAAGATGATGAAATATAACTTAATTGATGGGTTTGGGTGTATTGAACTGATATCAAATAGATAGGTGGAAAGAATAAGAATTTTCTGGCTGCTTTTGGTTCTGAAGATGATGGATTCAATCTGAAAAGATGAGTAAAGGCGTATTGAACTGATTTCAAATAGATAGGTGGAAAGAAACAGAATTTTCTGGCTGCTTTTGGTTCTAAAGATGATGGATTCAATCTGAAAAGATGAGTAAAGGCGTATTGAACTGATTTCAAATAGATAGGTGGAAAGAAACAGAATTTTCTGGCTGCTTTTGGTTCTAAAGATGATGGATTCAATCTGAAAAGATGAGTAAAGGCGTATTGAACTGATTTCAAATAGATAGGTGGAAAGAAACAGAATTTTCTGGCTGCTTTTGGTTCTAAAGATGATGGATTCAATCTGAAAAGATGAGTAAAGGCGTATTGAACTGATTTAAAATAGATAGGTGGAAAGAATCAGAATTTTCTGGCTGCATTTGGTTCTGAAGATGATAGACTCGTTCCGAAATGATAGGTTAAGGTAAACTGAACTTATTTCGAGTAGATGGGTTGAAAGATACAGATTTTTCTAGCTAAATATGGTTCTAAAGATGATGAATCCTATCTTAATTGATGGGTTTGGGTGTATTGAACTGATATCAAATAGATAGGTGGAAAGAATAAGAATTTTCTGGCTGCTTTTGGTTCTGAAGATGATGGATTCAATCTGAAAAGATGAGTAAAGGCGTATTGAACTGATTTCAAATAGATAGGTGGAAAGAAACAGAATTTTCTGGCTGCTTTTGGTTCTGAAGATGATAGACTCGATCCGAAATGATAGGTTAAGGTAAACTGAACTTATTTCGAGTAGATGGGTTGAAAGATACAGATTTTTCTAGCTAAATATGGTTCTAAAGATGATGAATTATAACTTAATTGATGGGTTTGGGTGTATTGAACTGATTTCAAATAGATAGGTGGAAAGAATAAGAATTTTCTGGCTGCATTTGGTTCTGAAGATGATAGACTCGATCCGAAATGATAGGTTAAGGTAAACTGAACTTATTTCGAGTAGATGGGTTGAAAGATACAGATTTTTCTAGCGAAATATGGTTCTAAAGATGATGAATTATAACTTAATTGATGGGTTTGGGTGTATTGAACTGATTTCAAATAGATAGGTGGAAAGAAACCGAATTTTCTGGCTGCTTTTGGTTCTGAAGATGATGGATTCAATCTGAAAAGATGAGTTAGGGCGTATTGAACTGATTTCAAAAAGATAGGTGGAAAGAAACAGAATTTTCTGGCTGCTTTTGTTTCTAAAGATGATGGATCAATGTGAAAAGATGGGTTAAGGCGTATTGAACTGATTTCAAATAGATAGGTGGAAAGAAACCGAATTTTCTGGCTGCTTTTGGTTCTAAAGATGATGGATTCAATCTGAAAAGATGGGTTAAGGCTTATTGAACTGATTTCAAATAGATTGGTGGAAAGAATCAGAATTTTCTGGCTGCATTTGGTTCTGAAGATGATAGACTCGATCCGAAATGATAGGTTAAGGTAAACTGAACTTATTTCGAGTAGATGGGTTGAAAGATACAGATTTTTCTAGCTAAATGTGGTTCTAAAGATGATGAATTCTATCTTAATTGATGGGTTTGGGTGTATTGAACTGATATCAAATAGATAGGTGGAAAGAATAAGAATTTTCTGGCTGCTTTTGGTTCTGAAGATGATGGATTCAATCTGAAAAGATGAGTAAAGGCGTATTGAACTGATTTCAAATAGATAGGTGGAAAGAAACAGAATTTTCTGGCTGCTTTTGGTTCTAAAGATGATGGATTCAATCTGAAAAGATGAGTAAAGGCGTATTGAACTGATTTCAAATAGATAGGTTGAAAGAATCAGAATTTTCTGGCTGCTTTCTGTTCTGAGGATGATAGACTCGATCTGAAATGATAGGATAAGGTAAACTGAACTTATTTCGAGTAGATGGGTTGAAAGATACAGATTTTTCTAGCTAAATATGGTTCTAAAGATGATGAATTCTATCTTAATTGATGGGTTAGGATGTACAGAACTGATTTTTAATAGATTGGTTGAAAGATTAAGAATTTTCTGACTACTTATGCTTCTGAAGTTGATGGATTCAATCTGAAAAGATGGGTTAAGGCGTATTGAACTGATTTTAAATAGATAGGTGGAAAGAATGAGAATTTTCTGGCTGCATTTGGTTCTGAAGATGATAGACTCGATCCGAAATGATAGGTTAAGGTAAACTGAACTTATTTCGAGTAGATGGGTTGAAAGATACAGATTTTTCTAGCTAAATATGGTTCTAAAGATGATGAATTCTATCTTAATTGATGGGTTTGGGTGTATTGAACTGATATCAAATAGATAGGTGGAAAGAATAAGAATTTTCTGGCTGCTTTTGGTTCTGAAGATGATGGATTCAATCTGAAAAGATGAGTAAAGGCGTATTGAACTGATTTCAAATAGATAGGTGGAAAGAAACAGAATTTTCTGGCTGCTTTTGGTTCTAAAGATGATGGATTCAATCTGAAAAGATGAGTAAAGGCGTATTGAACTGATTTCAAATAGATAGGTGGAAAGAATAAGAATTTTCTGGCTGCTTTTGGTTCTGAAGATGATGGATTCAATCTGAAAAGATGAGTAAAGACGTATTGAACTGATTTCAAATAGATAGGTGGAAAGAATCAGAATTTTCTGGCTGCATTTGGTTCTGAAGATGATAGACTCGATCCGAAATGATAGGTTAAGGTAAACTGAACTTATTTCGAGTAGATGGGTTGAAAGATACAGATTTTTCTAGCTAAATATGGTTCTAAAGATGATGAATTATAACTTAATTGATGGGTTTGGGTGTATTGAACTGATTTCAAATAGATAGGTGGAAAGAATAAGAATTTTCTGGCTGCATTTGGTTCTGAAGATGATAGACTCGATCCGAAATGATAGGTTAAGGTAAACTGAACTTATTTCGAGTAGATGGGTTGAAAGATACAGATTTTTCTAGCGAAATATGGTTCTAAAGATGATGAATTATAACTTAATTGATGGGTTTGGGTGTATTGAACTGATTTCAAATAGATAGGTGGAAAGAAACCGAATTTTCTGGCTGCTTTTGGTTCTAAAGATGATGGATTCAATCTGAAAAGATGGGTTAAGGCGTATTGAACTGATTTCAAATAGATAGGTGGAAAGAAACCGAATTTTCTGGCTGCTTTTGGTTCTGAAGATGATGGATTCAATCTGAAAAGATGGGTTAAGGCGTATTGAACTGATTTCAAATAGATAGGTGGAAAGAAACCGAATTTTCTGGCTGCTTTTGTTTCTAAAGATGATGGATCAATGTGAAAAGATGGGTTAAGGCGTATTGAACTGATTTCAAATAGATAGGTGGAAAGAAACCGAATTTTCTGGCTGCTTTTGTTTCTAAAGATGATGGATCAATGTGAAAAGATGGGTTAAGGCGTATTGAACTGATTTCAAATAGATAGGTGGAAAGAAACAGCATTTTCTGGCTGCTTTTGGTTCTAAAGATGATGGATTCAATCTGAAAAGATGGGTTAAGGCTTATTGAACTGATTTCAAATAGATAGGTGGAAAGAATCAGAATTTTCTGGCTGCATTTGGTTCTGAAGATGATAGACTCGATCCGAAATGATAGGTTAAGGTAAATTGAACTTATTTCGAGTAGATGGGTTGAAAGATACAGATTTTTCTAGCTAAATATGATTCTGAAGATGATGAATTCTATCTTAATTGATGGGTTTGGGTGTATTGAACTGATTTCAAATAGATAGGTGGAAAGAATAAGAATTTTCTGGCTGCTTTTGGTTCTGAAGATGATGGATTCAATCTGAAAAGATGATTAAAGGCGTATTGAACTGACTTCAAATAGATAGGTGGAAAGAAACAGAATTTTCTGGCTGCTTTTGGTTCTAAAGATGATGGATTCAATCTGAAAAGATGAGTAAAGGCGTATTGAACTGATTTCAAATAGATAGGTGGAAAGAAACCGAATTTTCTGGCTGCTTTTGGTTCTGAAGATGATGAATTCTATCTTAATTGATGGGTTTGGGTGTATTGAACTGATATCAAATAGATAGGTGGAAAGAATAAGAATTTTCTGGCTGCTTTTGGTTCTGAAGAT
Source organism: Tubulanus polymorphus (assembly GCF_964204645.1). NCBI lineage: Eukaryota > Metazoa > Nemertea > Palaeonemertea > Tubulaniformes > Tubulanidae > Tubulanus > Tubulanus polymorphus. The sequence continues at coordinate 65,220 of NW_027437468.1, read as the reverse complement.
GATGGATTCAATCTGAAAAGATGAGTAAAGGCGTATTGAACTGATTTCAAATAGATAGGTGGAAAGAATCAGAATTTTCTGGCTGCATTTGGTTCTGAAGATGATAGACTCGATCCGAAATGATAGGTTAAGGTAAACTGAACTTATTTTGAGTAGATGGGTTGAAAGATACAGATTTTTCTAGCTAAATATGGTTCTAAAGATGATGAATTATAACTTAATTGATGGGTTTGGGTGTATTGAACTGATTTCAAATAGATAGGTGGAAAGAATAAGAATTTTCTGGCTGCATTTGGTTCTGAAGATGATAGACTCGATCCGAAATGATAGGTTAAGGTAAACTGAACTTATTTCGAGTAGATGGGTTGAAAGATACAGATTTTTCTAGCGAAATATGGTTCTAAAGATGATGAATTATAACTTAATTGATGGGTTAAGGCTTATTGAACTGATTTAAAATAGATAGGTGGAAAGAATCAGAATTTTCTGGCTGCATTTGGTTCTGAAGATGATAGACTCGATCCGAAATGATAGGTTAAGGTAAATTGAACTTATTTCGAGTAGATGGGTTGAAAGATACAGATTTTTCTAGCTAAATATGGTTCTGAAGATGATGAATTCTATCTTAATTGATGGGTTTGGGTGTATTGAACTGATTTCAAATAGATAGGTGGAAAGAATAAGAATTTTCTGGCTGCTTTTGGTTCTGAAGATGATGGATTCAATCTGAAAAGATGATTAAAGGCGTATTGAACTGACTTCAAATAGATAGGTGGAAAGAAACAGAATTTTCTGGCTGCTTTTGGTTCTAAAGATGATGGATTCAATCTGAAAAGATGAGTAAAGGCGTATTGAACTGATTTCAAATAGATAGGTGGAAAGAAACCGAATTTTCTGGCTGCTTTTGGTTCTGAAGATGATGAATTCTATCTTAATTGATGGGTTTGGGTGTATTGAACTGATATCAAATAGATAGGTGGAAAGAATAAGAATTTTCTGGCTGCTTTTGGTTCTGAAGATGATGGATTCAATCTGAAAAGATGAGTAAAGGCGTATTGAACTGATTTCAAATAGATAGGTGGAAAGAATCAGAATTTTCTGGCTGCATTTGGTTCTGAAGATGATAGACTCGATCCGAAATGATAGGTTAAGGTAAACTGAACTTATTTCGAGTAGATGGGTTGAAAGATACAGATTTTTCTAGCTAAGTATGGTTCTAAAGATGATGAATTATAACTTAATTGATGGGTTTGGGTGTATTGAACTGATTTCAAATAGATAGGTGGAAAGAATAAGAATTTTCTGGCTGCATTTGGTTCTGAAGATGATAGACTCGATCCGAAATGATAGGTTAAGGTAAACTGAACTTATTTCGAGTAGATGGGTTGAAAGATACAGATTTTTCTAGCTAAATATGGTTCTGAAGATGATGGATTCAATCTGAAAAGATGGGTTAAGGCGTATTGAACTGATTTCAAATAGATAGGTGGAAAGAAACCGAATTTTCTGGCTGCTTTTGGTTCTGAAGATGATGGATTCAATCTGAAAAGATGGGTTAAGGCGTATTGAACTGATTTCAAATAGATAGGTGGAAAGAAACCGAATTTTCTGGCTGCTTTTGGTTCTGAAGATGATGGATTCAATCTGAAAAGATGAGTTAGGGCGTATTGAACTGATTTCAAATAGATAGGTGGAAAGAAACCGAATTTTCTGGCTGCTTTTGGTTCTAAAGATGATGGATTCAATCTGAAAAGATGGGTTAAGGCTTATTGAACTGATTTCAAATAGATTGGTGGAAAGAATCAGAATTTTCTGGCTGCATTTGGTTCTGAAGATGATAGACTCGATCCGAAATGATAGGTTAAGGTAAACTGAACTTATTTCGAGTAGATGGGTTGAAAGATACAGATTTTTCTAGCTAAATATGGTTCTAAAGATGATGAATTATAACTTAATTGATGGGATTGGGTGTATTGAACTGATTTCAAATAGATAGGTGGAAAGAAACAGAATTTTCTGGCTGCTTTTGGTTCTGAAGATGATGGATTCAATCTGAAAAGATGGGTTAAGGCGTATTGAACTGATTTCAAATAGATAGGTGGAAAGAAACCGAATTTTCTGGCTGCTTTTGGTTCTGAAGATGATGGATTCAATCTGAAAAGATGAGTTAGGGCGTATTGAACTGATTTCAAAAAGATAGGTGGAAAGAAACAGAATTTTCTGGCTGCTTTTGGTTCTGAAGATGATGGATTCAATCTGAAAAGATGAGTAAAGGCGTATTGAACTGATTTCAAATAGATAGGTGGAAAGAAACAGAATTTTCTGGCTGCTTTTGGTTCTGAAGATGATGGATTCAATCTGAAAAGATGAGTAAAGGCGTATTGAACTGATTTCAAATAGATAGGTTGAAAGAATCAGAATTTTCTGGCTGCTTTCTGTTCTGAGGATGATAGACTCGATATGAAATGATAGGATAAGGTAAACTGAACTTATTTCGAGTAGATGGGTTGAAAGATACAGATTTTTCTAGCTAAATATGGTTCTAAAGATGATGAATTCTATCTTAATTGATGGGTTAGGATGTACAGAACTGATTTTTAATAGATTGGTTGAAAGATTAAGAATTTTCTGACTACTTATGCTTCTGAAGTTGATGGATTCAATCTGAAAAGATGGGTTAAGGCGTATTGAACTGATTTTAAATAGATAGGTGGAAAGAATGAGAATTTTCTGGCTGCATTTGGTTCTGAAGATGATAGACTCGATCCGAAATGATAGGTTAAGGTAAACTGAACTTATTTCGAGTAGATGGGTTGAAAGATACAGATTTTTCTAGCTAAATATGGTTTTAAAGATGATGAATTCTATCTTAATTGATGGGTTAGTATGTACAGAACTGATTTTTAATAGATTGGTTGAAAGATTAAGAATTTTCTGACTACTTATGCTTCTGAAGTTGATGGATTCAATCTGAAAAGATGGGTTAAGGCATATTGAACTGATTTTAAATAGATAGGTGGAAAGAATCAGAATTTTCTGGCTGCATTTGGTTCTGAAGATGATAGACTCGATCCGAAATGATAGGTTAAGGTAAACTGAACTTATTTCGAGTAGATGGGTTGAAAGATACAGATTTTTCTAGCTAAATATGGTTCTGAAGATAATGAATTCTATCTTAATTGATGGGTTGGGGTGTATTGAACTGATTTCAAATAAATAGGTGGAAAGAAACAGAATTTTCTGGCTGCTTTTGGTTCTAAAGATGATGGATTCAATCTGAAAAGATGAGTAAAGGCGTATTGAACTGATTTCAAATAGATAGGTGGAAAGAAACAGAATTTTCTGGCTGCTTTTGGTTCTAAAGATGATGGATTCAATCTGAAAAGATGAGTAAAGGCGTATTGAACTGATTTCAAATAGATAGGTGGAAAGAAACAGAATTTTCTGGCTGCTTTTGGTTCTAAAGATGATGGATTCAATCTGAAAAGATGAGTAAAGGCGTATTGAACTGATTTAAAATAGATAGGTGGAAAGAATCAGAATTTTCTGGCTGCATTTGGTTCTGAAGATGATAGACTCGATCCGAAATGATAGGTTAAGGTAAATTGAACTTATTTCGAGTAGATGGGTTGAAAGATACAGATTTTTCTAGCTAAATATGGTTCTGAAGATGATGAATTCTATCTTAATTGATGGGTTTGGGTGTATTGAACTGATTTCAAATAGATAGGTGGAAAGAATAAGACTTTTCTGGCTGCTTTTGGTTCTGAAGATGATGGATTCAATCTGAAAAGATGATTAAAGGCGTATTGAACTGACTTCAAATAGATAGGTGGAAAGAAACAGAATTTTCTGGCTGCTTTTGGTTCTAAAGATGATGGATTCAATCTGAAAAGATGAGTAAAGGCGTATTGAACTGATTTCAAATAGATAGGTGGAAAGAAACCGAATTTTCTGGCTGCTTTTGGTTCTGAAGATGATGAATTCTATCTTAATTGATGGGTTTGGGTGTATTGAACTGATATCAAATAGATAGGTGGAAAGAATAAGAATTTTCTGGCTGCTTTTGGTTCTGAAGATGATGGATTCAATCTGAAAAGATGAGTAAAGGCGTATTGAACTGATTTCAAATAGATAGGTGGAAAGAATCAGAATTTTCTGGCTGCATTTGGTTCTGAAGATGATAGACTCGATCCGAAATGATAGGTTAAGGTAAACTGAACTTATTTCGAGTAGATGGGTTGAAAGATACAGATTTTTCTAGCTAAATATGGTTCTGAAGATGATGGATTCAATCTGAAAAGATGGGTTAAGGCGTATTGAACTGATTTCAAATAGATAGGTGGAAAGAAACCGAATTTTCTGGCTGCTTTTGGTTCTGAAGATGATGGATTCAATCTGAAAAGATGGGTTAAGGCGTATTGAACTGATTTCAAATAGATAGGTGGAAAGAAACCGAATTTTCTGGCTGCTTTTGGTTCTGAAGATGATGGATTCAATCTGAAAAGATGAGTTAGGGCGTATTGAACTGATTTCAAATAGATAGGTGGAAAGAAACCGAATTTTCTGGCTGCTTTTGGTTCTAAAGATGATGGATTCAATCTGAAAAGATGGGTTAAGGCTTATTGAACTGATTTCAAATAGATTGGTGGAAAGAATCAGAATTTTCTGGCTGCATTTGGTTCTGAAGATGATAGACTCGATCCGAAATGATAGGTTAAGGTAAACTGAACTTATTTCGAGTAGATGGGTTGAAAGATACAGATTTTTCTAGCTAAATATGGTTCTAAAGATGATGAATTATAACTTAATTGATGGGTTTGGGTGTATTGAACTGATTTCAAATAGATAGGTGGAAAGAATAAGAATTTTCTGGCTGCATTTGGTTCTGAAGATGATAGACTCGATCCGAAATGATAGGTTAAGGTAAACTGAACTTATTTCGAGTAGATGGGTTGAAAGATACAGATTTTTCTAGCTAAATATGGTTCTGAAGATGATGGATTCAATCTGAAAAGATGGGTTAAGGCGTATTGAACTGATTTCAAATAGATAGGTGGAAAGAAACCGAATTTTCTGGCTGCTTTTGGTTCTGAAGATGATGGATTCAATCTGAAAAGATGGGTTAAGGCGTATTGAACTGATTTCAAATAGATAGGTGGAAAGAAACCGAATTTTCTGGCTGCTTTTGGTTCTGAAGATGATGGATTCAATCTGAAAAGATGAGTTAGGGCGTATTGAACTGATTTCAAATAGATAGGTGGAAAGAAACCGAATTTTCTGGCTGCTTTTGGTTCTAAAGATGATGGATTCAATCTGAAAAGATGGGTTAAGGCTTATTGAACTGATTTCAAATAGATTGGTGGAAAGAATCAGAATTTTCTGGCTGCATTTGGTTCTGAAGATGATAGACTCGATCCGAAATGATAGGTTAAGGTAAACTGAACTTATTTCGAGTAGATGGGTTGAAAGATACAGATTTTTCTAGCTAAATATGGTTCTAAAGATGATGAATTATAACTTAATTGATGGGTTTGGGTGTATTGAACTGATTTCAAATAGATAGGTGGAAAGAAACAGAATTTTCTGGCTGCTTTTGGTTCTGAAGATGATGGATTCAATCTGAAAAGATGGGTTAAGGCGTATTGAACTGATTTCAAATAGATAGGTGGAAAGAAACCGAATTTTCTGGCTGCTTTTGGTTCTGAAGATGATGGATTCAATCTGAAAAGATGAGTTAGGGCGTATTGAACTGATTTCAAAAAGATAGGTGGAAAGAAACAGAATTTTCTGGCTGCTTTTGGTTCTGAAGATGATGGATCAATCTGAAAAGATGAGTAAAGGCGTATTGAACTGATTTCAAATAGATAGGTGGAAAGAAACAGAATTTTCTGGCTGCTTTTGGTTCTGAAGATGATGGATTCAATCTGAAAAGATGAGTAAAGGCGTATTGAACTGATTTCAAATAGATAGGTGGAAAGAAACAGAATTTTCTGGCTGCTTTTGGTTCTAAAGATGATGGATTCAATCTGAAAAGATGAGTAAAGGCGTATTGAACTGATTTCAAATAGATAGGTGGAAAGAAACAGAATTTTCTGGCTGCTTTTGGTTCTAAAGATGATGGATTCAATCTGAAAAGATGAGTAAAGGCGTATTGAACTGATTTCAAATAGATAGGTGGAAAGAAACAGAATTTTCTGGCTGCTTTTGGTTCTAAAGATGATGGATTCAATCTGAAAAGATGAGTAAAGGCGTATTGAACTGATTTAAAATAGATAGGTGGAAAGAATCAGAATTTTCTGGCTGCATTTGGTTCTGAAGATGATAGACTCGTTCCGAAATGATAGGTTAAGGTAAACTGAACTTATTTCGAGTAGATGGGTTGAAAGATACAGATTTTTCTAGCTAAATATGGTTCTAAAGATGATGAATCCTATCTTAATTGATGGGTTTGGGTGTATTGAACTGATATCAAATAGATAGGTGGAAAGAATAAGAATTTTCTGGCTGCTTTTGGTTCTGAAGATGATGGATTCAATCTGAAAAGATGAGTAAAGGCGTATTGAACTGATTTCAAATAGATAGGTGGAAAGAAACAGAATTTTCTGGCTGCTTTTGGTTCTAAAGATGATGGATTCAATCTGAAAAGATGAGTAAAGGCGTATTGAACTGATTTCAAATAGATAGGTGGAAAGAAACAGAATTTTCTGGCTGCTTTTGGTTCTGAAGATGATGGATTCAATCTGAAAAGATGAGTAAAGACGTATTGAACTGATTTCAAATAGATAGGTGGAAAGAATCAGAATTTTCTGGCTGCATTTGGTTCTGAAGATGATAGACTCGATCCGAAATGATAGGTTAAGGTAAACTGAACTTATTTCGAGTAGATGGGTTGAAAGATACAGATTTTTCTAGCTAAATATGGTTCTAAAGATGATGAATTATAACTTAATTGATGGGTTTGGGTGTATTGAACTGATTTCAAATAGATAGGTGGAAAGAATAAGAATTTTCTGGCTGCATTTGGTTCTGAAGATGATAGACTCGATCCGAAATGATAGGTTAAGGTAAACTGAACTTATTTCGAGTAGATGGGTTGAAAGATACAGATTTTTCTAGCGAAATATGGTTCTAAAGATGATGAATTATAACTTAATTGATGGGTTTGGGTGTATTGAACTGATTTCAAATAGATAGGTGGAAAGAAACCGAATTTTCTGGCTGCTTTTGGTTCTGAAGATGATGGATTCAATCTGAAAAGATGAGTTAGGGCGTATTGAACTGATTTCAAAAAGATAGGTGGAAAGAAACAGAATTTTCTGGCTGCTTTTGGTTCTAAAGATGATGGATTCAATCTGAAAAGATGAGTAAAGGCGTGTTGAACTGATTTCAAATAGATAGGTGGAAAGAAACAGAATTTTCTGGCTGCTTTTGGTTCTGAAGATGATGGATTCAATCTGAAAAGATGGGTTAAGGCGTATTGAACTGATTTCAAATAGATAGGTGGAAAGAAACCGAATTTTCTGGCTGCTTTTGTTTCTAAAGATAATGGATCAATGTGAAAAGATGGGTTAAGGCGTATTGAACTGATTTCAAATAGATAGGTGGAAAGAAACAGAATTTTCTGGCTGCTTTTGGTTCTGAAGATGATGGATTCAATCTGAAAAGATGAGTAAAGGCGTATTGAACTGATTTCAAATAGATAGGTTGAAAGAATCAGAATTTTCTGGCTGCTTTCTGTTCTGAGGATGATAGACTCGATATGAAATGATAGGATAAGGTAAACTGAACTTATTTCGAGTAGATGGGTTGAAAGATACAGATTTTTCTAGCTAAATATGGTTCTAAAGATGATGAATTCTATCTTAATTGATGGGTTAGGATGTACAGAACTGATTTTTAATAGATTGGTTGAAAGATTAAGAATTTTCTGACTACTTATGCTTCTGAAGTTGATGGATTCAATCTGAAAAGATGGGTTAAGGCGTATTGAACTGATTTTAAATAGATAGGTGGAAAGAATGAGAATTTTCTGGCTGCATTTGGTTCTGAAGATGATAGACTCGATCCGAAATGATAGGTTAAGGTAAACTGAACTTATTTCGAGTAGATGGGTTGAAAGATACAGATTTTTCTAGCTAAATATGGTTTTAAAGATGATGAATTCTATCTTAATTGATGGGTTAGTATGTACAGAACTGATTTTTAATAGATTGGTTGAAAGATTAAGAATTTTCTGACTACTTATGCTTCTGAAGTTGATGGATTCAATCTGAAAAGATGGGTTAAGGCATATTGAACTGATTTTAAATAGATAGGTGGAAAGAATCAGAATTTTCTGGCTGCATTTGGTTCTGAAGATGATAGACTCGATCCGAAATGATAGGTTAAGGTAAACTGAACTTATTTCGAGTAGATGGGTTGAAAGATACAGATTTTTCTAGCTAAATATGGTTCTGAAGATAATGAATTCTATCTTAATTGATGGGTTGGGGTGTATTGAACTGATTTCAAATAAATAGGTGGAAAGAAACAGAATTTTCTGGCTGCTTTTGGTTCTAAAGATGATGGATTCAATCTGAAAAGATGAGTAAAGGCGTATTGAACTGATTTCAAATAGATAGGTGGAAAGAAACAGAATTTTCTGGCTGCTTTTGGTTCTAAAGATGATGGATTCAATCTGAAAAGATGAGTAAAGGCGTATTGAACTGATTTCAAATAGATAGGTGGAAAGAAACAGAATTTTCTGGCTGCTTTTGGTTCTAAAGATGATGGATTCAATCTGAAAAGATGAGTAAAGGCGTATTGAACTGATTTAAAATAGATAGGTGGAAAGAATCAGAATTTTCTGGCTGCATTTGGTTCTGAAGATGATAGACTCGATCCGAAATGATAGGTTAAGGTAAATTGAACTTATTTCGAGTAGATGGGTTGAAAGATACAGATTTTTCTAGCTAAATATGGTTCTGAAGATGATGAATTCTATCTTAATTGATGGGTTTGGGTGTATTGAACTGATTTCAAATAGATAGGTGGAAAGAATAAGAATTTTCTGGCTGCTTTTGGTTCTGAAGATGATGGATTCAATCTGAAAAGATGATTAAAGGCGTATTGAACTGACTTCAAATAGATAGGTGGAAAGAAACAGAATTTTCTGGCTGCTTTTGGTTCTAAAGATGATGGATTCAATCTGAAAAGATGAGTAAAGGCGTATTGAACTGATTTCAAATAGATAGGTGGAAAGAAACCGAATTTTCTGGCTGCTTTTGGTTCTGAAGATGATGAATTCTATCTTAATTGATGGGTTTGGGTGTATTGAACTGATATCAAATAGATAGGTGGAAAGAATAAGAATTTTCTGGCTGCTTTTGGTTCTGAAGATGATGGATTCAATCTGAAAAGATGAGTAAAGGCGTATTGAACTGATTTCAAATAGATAGGTGGAAAGAATCAGAATTTTCTGGCTGCATTTGGTTCTGAAGATGATAGACTCGATCCGAAATGATAGGTTAAGGTAAACTGAACTTATTTCGAGTAGATGGGTTGAAAGATACAGATTTTTCTAGCTAAGTATGGTTCTAAAGATGATGAATTATAACTTAATTGATGGGTTTGGGTGTATTGAACTGATTTCAAATAGATAGGTGGAAAGAATAAGAATTTTCTGGCTGCATTTGGTTCTGAAGATGATAGACTCGATCCGAAATGATAGGTTAAGGTAAACTGAACTTATTTCGAGTAGATGGGTTGAAAGATACAGATTTTTCTAGCTAAATATGGTTCTGAAGATGATGGATTCAATCTGAAAAGATGGGTTAAGGCGTATTGAACTGATTTCAAATAGATAGGTGGAAAGAAACCGAATTTTCTGGCTGCTTTTGGTTCTGAAGATGATGGATTCAATCTGAAAAGATGGGTTAAGGCGTATTGAACTGATTTCAAATAGATAGGTGGAAAGAAACCGAATTTTCTGGCTGCTTTTGGTTCTGAAGATGATGGATTCAATCTGAAAAGATGAGTTAGGGCGTATTGAACTGATTTCAAATAGATAGGTGGAAAGAAACCGAATTTTCTGGCTGCTTTTGGTTCTAAAGATGATGGATTCAATCTGAAAAGATGGGTTAAGGCTTATTGAACTGATTTCAAATAGATTGGTGGAAAGAATCAGAATTTTCTGGCTGCATTTGGTTCTGAAGATGATAGACTCGATCCGAAATGATAGGTTAAGGTAAACTGAACTTATTTCGAGTAGATGGGTTGAAAGATACAGATTTTTCTAGCTAAATATGGTTCTAAAGATGATGAATTATAACTTAATTGATGGGTTTGGGTGTATTGAACTGATTTCAAATAGATAGGTGGAAAGAAACAGAATTTTCTGGCTGCTTTTGGTTCTGAAGATGATGGATTCAATCTGAAAAGATGGGTTAAGGCGTATTGAACTGATTTCAAATAGATAGGTGGAAAGAAACAGAATTTTCTGGCTGCTTTTGGTTCTGAAGATGATGGATTCAATCTGAAAAGATGAGTAAAGGCGTATTGAACTGATTTCAAATAGATAGGTGGAAAGAAACAGAATTTTCTGGCTGCTTTTGGTTCTAAAGATGATGGATTCAATCTGAAAAGATGAGTAAAGGCGTATTGAACTGATTTCAAATAGATAGGTGGAAAGAAACCGAATTTTCTGGCTGCTTTTGGTTCTGAAGATGATGGATTCAATCTGAAAAGATGAGTTAGGGCGTATTGAACTGATTTCAAAAAGATAGGTGGAAAGAAACAGAATTTTCTGGCTGCTTTTGGTTCTGAAGATGATGGATCAATCTGAAAAGATGAGTAAAGGCGTATTGAACTGATTTCAAATAGATAGGTGGAAAGAAACAGAATTTTCTGGCTGCTTTTGGTTCTGAAGATGATGGATTCAATCTGAAAAGATGAGTAAAGGCGTATTGAACTGATTTCAAATAGATAGGTGGAAAGAAACAGAATTTTCTGGCTGCTTTTGGTTCTAAAGATGATGGATTCAATCTGAAAAGATGAGTAAAGGCGTATTGAACTGATTTCAAATAGATAGGTGGAAAGAAACAGAATTTTCTGGCTGCTTTTGGTTCTAAAGATGATGGATTCAATCTGAAAAGATGAGTAAAGGCGTATTGAACTGATTTCAAATAGATAGGTGGAAAGAAACAGAATTTTCTGGCTGCTTTTGGTTCTAAAGATGATGGATTCAATCTGAAAAGATGAGTAAAGGCGTATTGAACTGATTTAAAATAGATAGGTGGAAAGAATCAGAATTTTCTGGCTGCATTTGGTTCTGAAGATGATAGACTCGTTCCGAAATGATAGGTTAAGGTAAACTGAACTTATTTCGAGTAGATGGGTTGAAAGATACAGATTTTTCTAGCTAAATATGGTTCTAAAGATGATGAATCCTATCTTAATTGATGGGTTTGGGTGTATTGAACTGATATCAAATAGATAGGTGGAAAGAATAAGAATTTTCTGGCTGCTTTTGGTTCTGAAGATGATGGATTCAATCTGAAAAGATGAGTAAAGGCGTATTGAACTGATTTCAAATAGATAGGTGGAAAGAAACAGAATTTTCTGGCTGCTTTTGGTTCTAAAGATGATGGATTCAATCTGAAAAGATGAGTAAAGGCGTATTGAACTGATTTCAAATAGATAGGTGGAAAGAAACAGAATTTTCTGGCTGCTTTTGGTTCTGAAGATGATGGATTCAATCTGAAAAGATGAGTAAAGACGTATTGAACTGATTTCAAATAGATAGGTGGAAAGAATCAGAATTTTCTGGCTGCATTTGGTTCTGAAGATGATAGACTCGATCCGAAATGATAGGTTAAGGTAAACTGAACTTATTTCGAGTAGATGGGTTGAAAGATACAGATTTTTCTAGCTAAATATGGTTCTAAAGATGATGAATTATAACTTAATTGATGGGTTTGGGTGTATTGAACTGATTTCAAATAGATAGGTGGAAAGAATAAGAATTTTCTGGCTGCATTTGGTTCTGAAGATGATAGACTCGATCCGAAATGATAGGTTAAGGTAAACTGAACTTATTTCGAGTAGATGGGTTGAAAGATACAGATTTTTCTAGCGAAATATGGTTCTAAAGATGATGAATTATAACTTAATTGATGGGTTTGGGTGTATTGAACTGATTTCAAATAGATAGGTGGAAAGAAACCGAATTTTCTGGCTGCTTTTGGTTCTGAAGATGATGGATTCAATCTGAAAAGATGAGTTAGGGCGTATTGAACTGATTTCAAAAAGATAGGTGGAAAGAAACAGAATTTTCTGGCTGCTTTTGGTTCTAAAGATGATGGATTCAATCTGAAAAGATGAGTAAAGGCGTGTTGAACTGATTTCAAATAGATAGGTGGAAAGAAACAGAATTTTCTGGCTGCTTTTGGTTCTGAAGATGATGGATTCAATCTGAAAAGATGGGTTAAGGCGTATTGAACTGATTTCAAATAGATAGGTGGAAAGAAACCGAATTTTCTGGCTGCTTTTGTTTCTAAAGATAATGGATCAATGTGAAAAGATGGGTTAAGGCGTATTGAACTGATTTCAAATAGATAGGTGGAAAGAAACAGAATTTTCTGGCTGCTTTTGGTTCTGAAGATGATGGATTCAATCTGAAAAGATGAGTAAAGGCGTATTGAACTGATTTCAAATAGATAGGTTGAAAGAATCAGAATTTTCTGGCTGCTTTCTGTTCTGAGGATGATAGACTCGATATGAAATGATAGGATAAGGTAAACTGAACTTATTTCGAGTAGATGGGTTGAAAGATACAGATTTTTCTAGCTAAATATGGTTCTAAAGATGATGAATTCTATCTTAATTGATGGGTTAGGATGTACAGAACTGATTTTTAATAGATTGGTTGAAAGATTAAGAATTTTCTGACTACTTATGCTTCTGAAGTTGATGGATTCAATCTGAAAAGATGGGTTAAGGCGTATTGAACTGATTTTAAATAGATAGGTGGAAAGAATGAGAATTTTCTGGCTGCATTTGGTTCTGAAGATGATAGACTCGATCCGAAATGATAGGTTAAGGTAAACTGAACTTATTTCGAGTAGATGGGTTGAAAGATACAGATTTTTCTAGCTAAATATGGTTTTAAAGATGATGAATTCTATCTTAATTGATGGGTTAGTATGTACAGAACTGATTTTTAATAGATTGGTTGAAAGATTAAGAATTTTCTGACTACTTATGCTTCTGAAGTTGATGGATTCAATCTGAAAAGATGGGTTAAGGCATATTGAACTGATTTTAAATAGATAGGTGGAAAGAATCAGAATTTTCTGGCTGCATTTGGTTCTGAAGATGATAGACTCGATCCGAAATGATAGGTTAAGGTAAACTGAACTTATTTCGAGTAGATGGGTTGAAAGATACAGATTTTTCTAGCTAAATATGGTTCTGAAGATAATGAATTCTATCTTAATTGATGGGTTGGGGTGTATTGAACTGATTTCAAATAAATAGGTGGAAAGAAACAGAATTTTCTGGCTGCTTTTGGTTCTAAAGATGATGGATTCAATCTGAAAAGATGAGTAAAGGCGTATTGAACTGATTTCAAATAGATAGGTGGAAAGAAACAGAATTTTCTGGCTGCTTTTGGTTCTAAAGATGATGGATTCAATCTGAAAAGATGAGTAAAGGCGTATTGAACTGATTTCAAATAGATAGGTGGAAAGAAACAGAATTTTCTGGCTGCTTTTGGTTCTAAAGATGATGGATTCAATCTGAAAAGATGAGTAAAGGCGTATTGAACTGATTTAAAATAGATAGGTGGAAAGAATCAGAATTTTCTGGCTGCATTTGGTTCTGAAGATGATAGACTCGATCCGAAATGATAGGTTAAGGTAAATTGAACTTATTTCGAGTAGATGGGTTGAAAGATACAGATTTTTCTAGCTAAATATGGTTCTGAAGATGATGAATTCTATCTTAATTGATGGGTTTGGGTGTATTGAACTGATTTCAAATAGATAGGTGGAAAGAATAAGAATTTTCTGGCTGCTTTTGGTTCTGAAGATGATGGATTCAATCTGAAAAGATGATTAAAGGCGTATTGAACTGACTTCAAATAGATAGGTGGAAAGAAACAGAATTTTCTGGCTGCTTTTGGTTCTAAAGATGATGGATTCAATCTGAAAAGATGAGTAAAGGCGTATTGAACTGATTTCAAATAGATAGGTGGAAAGAAACCGAATTTTCTGGCTGCTTTTGGTTCTGAAGATGATGAATTCTATCTTAATTGATGGGTTTGGGTGTATTGAACTGATATCAAATAGATAGGTGGAAAGAATAAGAATTTTCTGGCTGCTTTTGGTTCTGAAGATGATGGATTCAATCTGAAAAGATGAGTAAAGGCGTATTGAACTGATTTCAAATAGATAGGTGGAAAGAATCAGAATTTTCTGGCTGCATTTGGTTCTGAAGATGATAGACTCGATCCGAAATGATAGGTTAAGGTAAACTGAACTTATTTCGAGTAGATGGGTTGAAAGATACAGATTTTTCTAGCTAAGTATGGTTCTAAAGATGATGAATTATAACTTAATTGATGGGTTTGGGTGTATTGAACTGATTTCAAATAGATAGGTGGAAAGAATAAGAATTTTCTGGCTGCATTTGGTTCTGAAGATGATAGACTCGATCCGAAATGATAGGTTAAGGTAAACTGAACTTATTTCGAGTAGATGGGTTGAAAGATACAGATTTTTCTAGCTAAATATGGTTCTGAAGATGATGGATTCAATCTGAAAAGATGGGTTAAGGCGTATTGAACTGATTTCAAATAGATAGGTGGAAAGAAACCGAATTTTCTGGCTGCTTTTGGTTCTGAAGATGATGGATTCAATCTGAAAAGATGGGTTAAGGCGTATTGAACTGATTTCAAATAGATAGGTGGAAAGAAACCGAATTTTCTGGCTGCTTTTGGTTCTGAAGATGATGGATTCAATCTGAAAAGATGAGTTAGGGCGTATTGAACTGATTTCAAATAGATAGGTGGAAAGAAACCGAATTTTCTGGCTGCTTTTGGTTCTAAAGATGATGGATTCAATCTGAAAAGATGGGTTAAGGCTTATTGAACTGATTTCAAATAGATTGGTGGAAAGAATCAGAATTTTCTGGCTGCATTTGGTTCTGAAGATGATAGACTCGATCCGAAATGATAGGTTAAGGTAAACTGAACTTATTTCGAGTAGATGGGTTGAAAGATACAGATTTTTCTAGCTAAATATGGTTCTAAAGATGATGAATTATAACTTAATTGATGGGTTTGGGTGTATTGAACTGATTTCAAATAGATAGGTGGAAAGAAACAGAATTTTCTGGCTGCTTTTGGTTCTGAAGATGATGGATTCAATCTGAAAAGATGGGTTAAGGCGTATTGAACTGATTTCAAATAGATAGGTGGAAAGAAACAGAATTTTCTGGCTGCTTTTGGTTCTGAAGATGATGGATTCAATCTGAAAAGATGAGTAAAGGCGTATTGAACTGATTTCAAATAGATAGGTGGAAAGAAACAGAATTTTCTGGCTGCTTTTGGTTCTAAAGATGATGGATTCAATCTGAAAAGATGAGTAAAGGCGTATTGAACTGATTTCAAATAGATAGGTGGAAAGAAACAGAATTTTCTGGCTGCTTTTGGTTCTAAAGATGATGGATTCAATCTGAAAAGATGAGTAAAGGCGTATTGAACTGATTTCAAATAGATAGGTGGAAAGAAACAGAATTTTCTGGCTGCTTTTGGTTCTAAAGATGATGGATTCAATCTGAAAAGATGAGTAAAGGCGTATTGAACTGATTTAAAATAGATAGGTGGAAAGAATCAGAATTTTCTGGCTGCATTTGGTTCTGAAGATGATAGACTCGTTCCGAAATGATAGGTTAAGGTAAACTGAACTTATTTCGAGTAGATGGGTTGAAAGATACAGATTTTTCTAGCTAAATATGGTTCTAAAGATGATGAATCCTATCTTAATTGATGGGTTTGGGTGTATTGAACTGATATCAAATAGATAGGTGGAAAGAATAAGAATTTTCTGGCTGCTTTTGGTTCTGAAGATGATGGATTCAATCTGAAAAGATGAGTAAAGGCGTATTGAACTGATTTCAAATAGATAGGTGGAAAGAAACAGAATTTTCTGGCTGCTTTTGGTTCTAAAGATGATGGATTCAATCTGAAAAGATGAGTAAAGGCGTATTGAACTGATTTCAAATAGATAGGTGGAAAGAAACAGAATTTTCTGGCTGCTTTTGGTTCTGAAGATGATGGATTCAATCTGAAAAGACGAGTAAAGACGTATTGAACTGATTTCAAATAGATAGGTGGAAAGAATCAGAATTTTCTGGCTGCATTTGGTTCTGAAGATGATAGACTCGATCCGAAATGATAGGTTAAGGTAAACTGAACTTATTTCGAGTAGATGGGTTGAAAGATACAGATTTTTCTAGCTAAATATGGTTCTAAAGATGATGAATTATAACTTAATTGATGGGTTTGGGTGTATTGAACTGATTTCAAATAGATAGGTGGAAAGAATAAGAATTTTCTGGCTGCATTTGGTTCTGAAGATGATAGACTCGATCCGAAATGATAGGTTAAGGTAAACTGAACTTATTTCGAGTAGATGGGTTGAAAGATACAGATTTTTCTAGCGAAATATGGTTCTAAAGATGATGAATTCTATCTTAATTGATGGGTTTGGGTGTATTGAACTGATATCAAATAGATAGGTGGAAAGAATAAGAATTTTCTGGCTGCTTTTGGTTCTGAAGATGATGGATTCAATCTGAAAAGATGAGTTAGGGCGTATTGAACTGATTTCAAAAAGATAGGTGGAAAGAAACAGAATTTTCTGGCTGCTTTTGGTTCTAAAGATGATGGATTCAATCTGAAAAGATGAGTAAAGGCGTGTTGAACTGATTTCAAATAGATAGGTGGAAAGAAACAGAATTTTCTGGCTGCTTTTGGTTCTGAAGATGATGGATTCAATCTGAAAAGATGGGTTAAGGCGTATTGAACTGATTTCAAATAGATAGGTGGAAAGAAACCGAATTTTCTGGCTGCTTTTGTTTCTAAAGATAATGGATCAATGTGAAAAGATGGGTTAAGGCGTATTGAACTGATTTCAAATAGATAGGTGGAAAGAAACCGAATTTTCTGGCTGCTTTTGGTTCTAAAGATGATGGATTCAATATGAAAAGATGGGTTAAGGCTTATTGAACTGATTTCAAATAGATAGGTGGAAAGAATCAGAATTTTCTGGCTGCATTTGGTTCTGAAGATGATAGACTCGATCCGAAATGATAGGTTAAGGTAAACTGAACTTATTTCGAGTAGATTGGTTGAAAGATACAGATTTTTCTAGCTAAATATGGTTCTAAAGATGATGAAATATAACTTAATTGATGGGTTTGGGTGTATTGAACTGATATCAAATAGATAGGTGGAAAGAATAAGAATTTTCTGGCTGCTTTTGGTTCTGAAGATGATGGATTCAATCTGAAAAGATGAGTAAAGGCGTATTGAACTGATTTCAAATAGATAGGTGGAAAGAAACAGAATTTTCTGGCTGCTTTTGGTTCTAAAGATGATGGATTCAATCTGAAAAGATGAGTAAAGGCGTATTGAACTGATTTCAAATAGATAGGTGGAAAGAAACAGAATTTTCTGGCTGCTTTTGGTTCTAAAGATGATGGATTCAATCTGAAAAGATGATTAAAGGCGTATTGAACTGATTTCAAATAGATAGGTGGAAAGAAACAGAATTTTCTGGCTGCTTTTGGTTCTGAAGATGATGGATTCAATCTGAAAAGATGAGTAAAGGCGTATTGAACTGATTTCAAATAAATAGGTGGAAAGAAACAGAATTTTCTGGCTGCTTTTGGTTCTAAAGATGATGGATTCAATCTGAAAAGATGAGTAAAGGCGTGTTGAACTGATTTCAAATAGATAGGTGGAAAGAAACAGAATTTTCTGGCTGCTTTTGGTTCTAAAGATGATGGATTCAATCTGAAAAGATGGGTTAAGGCTTATTGAACTGATTTCAAATAGATAGGTGGAAAGAATCAGAATTTTCTGGCTGCATTTGGTTCTGAAGATGATAGACTCGATCCGAAATGATAGGTTAAGGTAAACTGAACTTATTTCGAGTAGATTGGTTGAAAGATACAGATTTTTCTAGCTAAATATGGTTCTAAAGATGATGAAATATAACTTAATTGATGGGTTTGGGTGTATTGAACTGATATCAAATAGATAGGTGGAAAGAATAAGAATTTTCTGGCTGCTTTTGGTTCTGAAGATGATGGATTCAATCTGAAAAGATGAGTAAAGGCGTATTGAACTGATTTCAAATAGATAGGTGGAAAGAAACAGAATTTTCTGGCTGCTTTTGGTTCTAAAGATGATGGATTCAATCTGAAAAGATGAGTAAAGGCGTATTGAACTGATTTCAAATAGATAGGTGGAAAGAAACAGAATTTTCTGGCTGCTTTTGGTTCTAAAGATGATGGATTCAATCTGAAAAGATGAGTAAAGGCGTATTGAACTGATTTCAAATAGATAGGTGGAAAGAAACAGAATTTTCTGGCTGCTTTTGGTTCTAAAGATGATGGATTCAATCTGAAAAGATGAGTAAAGGCGTATTGAACTGATTTAAAATAGATAGGTGGAAAGAATCAGAATTTTCTGGCTGCATTTGGTTCTGAAGATGATAGACTCGTTCCGAAATGATAGGTTAAGGTAAACTGAACTTATTTCGAGTAGATGGGTTGAAAGATACAGATTTTTCTAGCTAAATATGGTTCTAAAGATGATGAATCCTATCTTAATTGATGGGTTTGGGTGTATTGAACTGATATCAAATAGATAGGTGGAAAGAATAAGAATTTTCTGGCTGCTTTTGGTTCTGAAGATGATGGATTCAATCTGAAAAGATGAGTAAAGGCGTATTGAACTGATTTCAAATAGATAGGTGGAAAGAAACAGAATTTTCTGGCTGCTTTTGGTTCTAAAGATGATGGATTCAATCTGAAAAGATGAGTAAAGGCGTATTGAACTGATTTCAAATAGATAGGTGGAAAGAAACAGAATTTTCTGGCTGCTTTTGGTTCTGAAGATGATGGATTCAATCTGAAAAGATGAGTAAAGACGTATTGAACTGATTTCAAATAGATAGGTGGAAAGAATCAGAATTTTCTGGCTGCATTTGGTTCTGAAGATGATAGACTCGATCCGAAATGATAGGTTAAGGTAAACTGAACTTATTTCGAGTAGATGGGTTGAAAGATACAGATTTTTCTAGCTAAATATGGTTCTAAAGATGATGAATTATAACTTAATTGATGGGTTTGGGTGTATTGAACTGATTTCAAATAGATAGGTGGAAAGAATAAGAATTTTCTGGCTGCATTTGGTTCTGAAGATGATAGACTCGATCCGAAATGATAGGTTAAGGTAAACTGAACTTATTTCGAGTAGATGGGTTGAAAGATACAGATTTTTCTAGCGAAATATGGTTCTAAAGATGATGAATTATAACTTAATTGATGGGTTTGGGTGTATTGAACTGATTTCAAATAGATAGGTGGAAAGAAACAGAATTTTCTGGCTGCTTTTGGTTCTAAAGATGATGGATTCAATCTGAAAAGATGAGTAAAGGCGTATTGAACTGATTTCAAATAGATAGGTTGAAAGAATCAGAATTTTCTGGCTGCTTTCTGTTCTGAGGATGATAGACTCGATCTGAAATGATAGGATAAGGTAAACTGAACTTATTTCGAGTAGATGGGTTGAAAGATACAGATTTTTCTAGCTAAATATGGTTCTAAAGATGATGAATTCTATCTTAATTGATGGGTTAGGATGTACAGAACTGATTTTTAATAGATTGGTTGAAAGATTAAGAATTTTCTGACTACTTATGCTTCTGAAGTTGATGGATTCAATCTGAAAAGATGGGTTAAGGCGTATTGAACTGATTTTAAATAGATAGGTGGAAAGAATGAGAATTTTCTGGCTGCATTTGGTTCTGAAGATGATAGACTCGATCCGAAATGATAGGTTAAGGTAAACTGAACTTATTTCGAGTAGATGGGTTGAAAGATACAGATTTTTCTAGCTAAATATGGTTCTAAAGATGATGAATTCTATCTTAATTGATGGGTTTGGGTGTATTGAACTGATATCAAATAGATAGGTGGAAAGAATAAGAATTTTCTGGCTGCTTTTGGTTCTGAAGATGATGGATTCAATCTGAAAAGATGAGTAAAGGCGTATTGAACTGATTTCAAATAGATAGGTGGAAAGAAACAGAATTTTCTGGCTGCTTTTGGTTCTAAAGATGATGGATTCAATCTGAAAAGATGAGTAAAGGCGTATTGAACTGATTTAAAATAGATAGGTGGAAAGAATAAGAATTTTCTGGCTGCTTTTGGTTCTGAAGATGATGGATTCAATCTGAAAAGATGAGTAAAGACGTATTGAACTGATTTCAAATAGATAGGTGGAAAGAATCAGAATTTTCTGGCTGCATTTGGTTCTGAAGATGATAGACTCGATCCGAAATGATAGGTTAAGGTAAACTGAACTTATTTCGAGTAGATGGGTTGAAAGATACAGATTTTTCTAGCTAAATATGGTTCTAAAGATGATGAATTATAACTTAATTGATGGGTTTGGGTGTATTGAACTGATTTCAAATAGATAGGTGGAAAGAATAAGAATTTTCTGGCTGCATTTGGTTCTGAAGATGATAGACTCGATCCGAAATGATAGGTTAAGGTAAACTGAACTTATTTCGAGTAGATGGGTTGAAAGATACAGATTTTTCTAGCGAAATATGGTTCTAAAGATGATGAATTATAACTTAATTGATGGGTTTGGGTGTATTGAACTGATTTCAAATAGATAGGTGGAAAGAAACCGAATTTTCTGGCTGCTTTTGGTTCTGAAGATGATGGATTCAATCTGAAAAGATGGGTTAAGGCTTATTGAACTGATTTCAAATAGATAGGTGGAAAGAAACCGAATTTTCTGGCTGCTTTTGGTTCTGAAGATGATGGATTCAATCTGAAAAGATGGGTTAAGGCGTATTGAACTGATTTCAAATAGATAGGTGGAAAGAAACCGAATTTTCTGGCTGCTTTTGTTTCTAAAGATGATGGATCAATGTGAAAAGATGGGTTAAGGCGTATTGAACTGATTTCAAATAGATAGGTGGAAAGAAACCGAATTTTCTGGCTGCTTTTGTTTCTAAAGATGATGGATCAATGTGAAAAGATGGGTTAAGGCGTATTGAACTGATTTCAAATAGATAGGTGGAAAGAAACAGCATTTTCTGGCTGCTTTTGGTTCTAAAGATGATGGATTCAATCTGAAAAGATGGGTTAAGGCTTATTGAACTGATTTCAAATAGATAGGTGGAAAGAATCAGAATTTTCTGGCTGCATTTGGTTCTGAAGATGATAGACTCGATCCGAAATGATAGGTTAAGGTAAATTGAACTTATTTCGAGTAGATGGGTTGAAAGATACAGATTTTTCTAGCTAAATATGGTTCTGAAGATGATGAATTCTATCTTAATTGATGGGTTTGGGTGTATTGAACTGATTTCAAATAGATAGGTGGAAAAAATAAGAATTTTCTGGCTGCTTTTGGTTCTGAAGATGATGGATTCAATCTGAAAAGATGATTAAAGGCGTATTGAACTGACTTCAAATAGATAGGTGGAAAGAAACAGAATTTTCTGGCTGCTTTTGGTTCTAAAGATGATGGATTCAATCTGAAAAGATGAGTAAAGGCGTATTGAACTGATTTCAAATAGATAGGTGGAAAGAAACAGAATTTTCTGGCTGCTTTTGGTCATAAAGATGATGGATTCAATCTGAAAAGATGGGTTAAGGCTTATTGAACTGATTTAAAATAGATAGGTGGAAAGAATCAGAATTTTCTGGCTGCTTTTGGTTCTGAAGATGATGGATTCAATCTGAAAAGATGGGTTAAGGCTTATTGAACTGATTTAAAATAGATAGGTGGAAAGAATCAGAATTTTCTGGCTGCTTTTGGTTCTGAAGATGATGGATTCAATCTGAAAAGATGGGTTAAGGCGTATTGAACTGATTTCAAATAGATAGGTGGAAAGAAACAGAATTTTCTGGCTGCTTTTGTTTCTAAAGATGATGGATCAATGTGAAAAGATGGGTTACGGCATATTGAACTGATTTCAAATAGATAGGTTGAAAGAATCAGAATTGTCTGGCTGCTTTCGGTTCTAAAGATGATGGATTCAATCTGAAAAGATGGGTTAAGGCTTATTGAACTGATTTAAAATAGATAGGTGGAAAGAATCAGAATTTTCTGGCTGCTTTTGGTTCTGAAGATGATGGATTCAATCTGAAAAGATGAGTAAAGGCGTATTGAACTGATTTCAAATAGATAGGTGGAAAGAAACAGAATTTTCTGGCTGCTTTTGGTTCTAAAGATGATGGATTCAATCTGAAAAGATGAGTAAAGACGTATTGAACTGATTTCAAATAGATAGGTGGAAAGAAACAGAATTTTCTGGCTGCTTTTGGTTCTGAAGATGATGGATTCAATCTGAAAAGATGGGTTAAGGCTTATTGAACTGATTTAAAATAGATAGGTGGAAAGAATAAGAATTTTCTGGCTGCTTTTGGTTCTGAAGATGATGGATTCAATCTGAAAAGATGAGTAAAGGCGTATTGAACTGATTTCAAATAGATAGGTGGAAAGAATCAGAATTTTCTGGCTGCATTTGGTTCTGAAGATGATAGACTCGATCCGAAATGATAGGTTAAGGTAAACTGAACTTATTTCGAGTAGATGGGTTGAAAGATACAGATTTTTCTAGCTAAATATGGTTCTAAAGATGATGAATTATAACTTAATTGATGGGTTTGGGTGTATTGAACTGATATCAAATAGATAGGTGGAAAGAAACAGAATTTTCTGGCTGCTTTTGGTTCTGAAGATGATGGATTCAATCTGAAAAGATGAGTAAAGGCGTATTGAACTGATTTCAAATAGATAGGTTGAAAGAATCAGAATTTTCTGGCTGCTTTCTGTTCTGAGGATGATAGACTCGATCTGAAATGATAGGATAAGGTAAACTGAACTTATTTCGAGTAGATGGGTTGAAAGATACAGATTTTTCTAGCTAAATATGGTTCTAAAGATGATGAATTCTATCTTAATTGATGGGTTAGGATGTACAGAACTGATTTTTAATAGATTGGTTGAAAGATTAAGAATTTTCTGACTACTTATGCTTCTGAAGTTGATGGATTCAATCTGAAAAGATGGGTTAAGGCGTATTGAACTGATTTTAAATAGATAGGTGGAAAGAATGAGAATTTTCTGGCTGCATTTGGTTCTGAAGATGATAGACTCGATCCGAAATGATAGGTTAAGGTAAACTGAACTTATTTCGAGTAGATGGGTTGAAAGATACAGATTTTTCTAGCTAAATATGGTTCTAAAGATGATGAATTCTATCTTAATTGATGGGTTTGGGTGTATTGAACTGATATCAAATAGATAGGTGGAAAGAATAAGAATTTTCTGGCTGCTTTTGGTTCTGAAGATGATGGATTCAATCTGAAAAGATGAGTAAAGGCGTATTGAACTGATTTCAAATAGATAGGTGGAAAGAAACAGAATTTTCTGGCTGCTTTTGGTTCTAAAGATGATGGATTCAATCTGAAAAGATGAGTAAAGGCGTATTGAACTGATTTAAAATAGATAGGTGGAAAGAATAAGAATTTTCTGGCTGCTTTTGGTTCTGAAGATGATGGATTCAATCTGAAAAGATGAGTAAAGACGTATTGAACTGATTTCAAATAGATAGGTGGAAAGAATCAGAATTTTCTGGCTGCATTTGGTTCTGAAGATGATAGACTCGATCCGAAATGATAGGTTAAGGTAAACTGAACTTATTTCGAGTAGATGGGTTGAAAGATACAGATTTTTCTAGCTAAATATGGTTCTAAAGATGATGAATTATAACTTAATTGATGGGTTTGGGTGTATTGAACTGATTTCAAATAGATAGGTGGAAAGAATAAGAATTTTCTGGCTGCATTTGGTTCTGAAGATGATAGACTCGATCCGAAATGATAGGTTAAGGTAAACTGAACTTATTTCGAGTAGATGGGTTGAAAGATACAGATTTTTCTAGCGAAATATGGTTCTAAAGATGATGAATTATAACTTAATTGATGGGTTTGGGTGTATTGAACTGATTTCAAATAGATAGGTGGAAAGAAACCGAATTTTCTGGCTGCTTTTGGTTCTGAAGATGATGGATTCAATCTGAAAAGATGGGTTAAGGCTTATTGAACTGATTTCAAATAGATAGGTGGAAAGAAACCGAATTTTCTGGCTGCTTTTGGTTCTGAAGATGATGGATTCAATCTGAAAAGATGGGTTAAGGCGTATTGAACTGATTTCAAATAGATAGGTGGAAAGAAACCGAATTTTCTGGCTGCTTTTGTTTCTAAAGATGATGGATCAATGTGAAAAGATGGGTTAAGGCGTATTGAACTGATTTCAAATAGATAGGTGGAAAGAAACCGAATTTTCTGGCTGCTTTTGTTTCTAAAGATGATGGATCAATGTGAAAAGATGGGTTAAGGCGTATTGAACTGATTTCAAATAGATAGGTGGAAAGAAACAGCATTTTCTGGCTGCTTTTGGTTCTAAAGATGATGGATTCAATCTGAAAAGATGGGTTAAGGCTTATTGAACTGATTTCAAATAGATAGGTGGAAAAAATAAGAATTTTCTGGCTGCTTTTGGTTCTGAAGATGATGGATTCAATCTGAAAAGATGATTAAAGGCGTATTGAACTGACTTCAAATAGATAGGTGGAAAGAAACAGAATTTTCTGGCTGCTTTTGGTTCTAAAGATGATGGATTCAATCTGAAAAGATGAGTAAAGGCGTATTGAACTGATTTCAAATAGATAGGTGGAAAGAAACAGAATTTTCTGGCTGCTTTTGGTCATAAAGATGATGGATTCAATCTGAAAAGATGGGTTAAGGCTTATTGAACTGATTTAAAATAGATAGGTGGAAAGAATCAGAATTTTCTGGCTGCTTTTGGTTCTGAAGATGATGGATTCAATCTGAAAAGATGGGTTAAGGCTTATTGAACTGATTTAAAATAGATAGGTGGAAAGAATCAGAATTTTCTGGCTGCTTTTGGTTCTGAAGATGATGGATTCAATCTGAAAAGATGGGTTAAGGCGTATTGAACTGATTTCAAATAGATAGGTGGAAAGAAACAGAATTTTCTGGCTGCTTTTGTTTCTAAAGATGATGGATCAATGTGAAAAGATGGGTTACGGCATATTGAACTGATTTCAAATAGATAGGTTGAAAGAATCAGAATTGTCTGGCTGCTTTCGGTTCTAAAGATGATGGATTCAATCTGAAAAGATGGGTTAAGGCTTATTGAACTGATTTAAAATAGATAGGTGGAAAGAATCAGAATTTTCTGGCTGCTTTTGGTTCTGAAGATGATGGATTCAATCTGAAAAGATGAGTAAAGGCGTATTGAACTGATTTCAAATAGATAGGTGGAAAGAAACAGAATTTTCTGGCTGCTTTTGGTTCTAAAGATGATGGATTCAATCTGAAAAGATGAGTAAAGACGTATTGAACTGATTTCAAATAGATAGGTGGAAAGAAACAGAATTTTCTGGCTGCTTTTGGTTCTGAAGATGATGGATTCAATCTGAAAAGATGGGTTAAGGCTTATTGAACTGATTTAAAATAGATAGGTGGAAAGAATAAGAATTTTCTGGCTGCTTTTGGTTCTGAAGATGATGGATTCAATCTGAAAAGATGAGTAAAGGCGTATTGAACTGATTTCAAATAGATAGGTGGAAAGAATCAGAATTTTCTGGCTGCATTTGGTTCTGAAGATGATAGACTCGATCCGAAATGATAGGTTAAGGTAAACTGAACTTATTTCGAGTAGATGGGTTGAAAGATACAGATTTTTCTAGCTAAATATGGTTCTAAAGATGATGAATTATAACTTAATTGATGGGTTTGGGTGTATTGAACTGATATCAAATAGATAGGTGGAAAGAAACAGAATTTTCTGGCTGCTTTTGGTTCTAAAGATGATGGATTCAATCTGAAAAGATGAGTAAAGGCGTATTGAACTGATTTCAAATAGATAGGTGGAAAGAATAAGAATTTTCTGGTTAGGATGTACAGAACTGATTTTTAATAGATTGGTTGAAAGATTAAGAATTTTCTGACTACTTATGCTTCTGAAGTTGATGGATTCAATCTGAAAAGATGGGTTAAGGCTTATTGAACTGATTTCAAATAGATTGTTCGAAAGAATCAGAATTTTCTGGCTGCATTTGGTTCTGAAGATGATAGACTCGATCCGAAATGATAGGTTAAGGTAAACTGAACTTATTTCGAGTAGATTGGTTGAAAGATACAGATTTTTCTAGCTAAATATGGTTCTAAAGATGATGAAATATAACTTAATTGATGGGTTTGGGTGTATTGAACTGATATCAAATAGATAGGTGGAAAGAATAAGAATTTTCTGGCTGCTTTTGGTTCTGAAGATGATGGATTCAATCTGAAAAGATGAGTAAAGGCGTATTGAACTGATTTCAAATAGATAGGTGGAAAGAAACAGAATTTTCTGGCTGCTTTTGGTTCTAAAGATGATGGATTCAATCTGAAAAGATGAGTAAAGGCGTATTGAACTGATTTCAAATAGATAGGTGGAAAGAAACAGAATTTTCTGGCTGCTTTTGGTTCTAAAGATGATGGATTCAATCTGAAAAGATGAGTAAAGGCGTATTGAACTGATTTCAAATAGATAGGTGGAAAGAAACAGAATTTTCTGGCTGCTTTTGGTTCTAAAGATGATGGATTCAATCTGAAAAGATGAGTAAAGGCGTATTGAACTGATTTAAAATAGATAGGTGGAAAGAATCAGAATTTTCTGGCTGCATTTGGTTCTGAAGATGATAGACTCGTTCCGAAATGATAGGTTAAGGTAAACTGAACTTATTTCGAGTAGATGGGTTGAAAGATACAGATTTTTCTAGCTAAATATGGTTCTAAAGATGATGAATCCTATCTTAATTGATGGGTTTGGGTGTATTGAACTGATATCAAATAGATAGGTGGAAAGAATAAGAATTTTCTGGCTGCTTTTGGTTCTGAAGATGATGGATTCAATCTGAAAAGATGAGTAAAGGCGTATTGAACTGATTTCAAATAGATAGGTGGAAAGAAACAGAATTTTCTGGCTGCTTTTGGTTCTAAAGATGATGGATTCAATCTGAAAAGATGAGTAAAGGCGTATTGAACTGATTTCAAATAGATAGGTGGAAAGAAACAGAATTTTCTGGCTGCTTTTGGTTCTGAAGATGATGGATTCAATCTGAAAAGATGAGTAAAGACGTATTGAACTGATTTCAAATAGATAGGTGGAAAGAATCAGAATTTTCTGGCTGCATTTGGTTCTGAAGATGATAGACTCGATCCGAAATGATAGGTTAAGGTAAACTGAACTTATTTCGAGTAGATGGGTTGAAAGATACAGATTTTTCTAGCTAAATATGGTTCTAAAGATGATGAATTATAACTTAATTGATGGGTTTGGGTGTATTGAACTGATTTCAAATAGATAGGTGGAAAGAATAAGAATTTTCTGGCTGCATTTGGTTCTGAAGATGATAGACTCGATCCGAAATGATAGGTTAAGGTAAACTGAACTTATTTCGAGTAGATGGGTTGAAAGATACAGATTTTTCTAGCGAAATATGGTTCTAAAGATGATGAATTATAACTTAATTGATGGGTTTGGGTGTATTGAACTGATTTCAAATAGATAGGTGGAAAGAAACCGAATTTTCTGGCTGCTTTTGGTTCTGAAGATGATGGATTCAATCTGAAAAGATGAGTTAGGGCGTATTGAACTGATTTCAAAAAGATAGGTGGAAAGAAACAGAATTTTCTGGCTGCTTTTGGTTCTAAAGATGATGGATTCAATCTGAAAAGATGAGTAAAGGCGTGTTGAACTGATTTCAAATAGATAGGTGGAAAGAAACAGAATTTTCTGGCTGCTTTTGGTTCTGAAGATGATGGATTCAATCTGAAAAGATGGGTTAAGGCGTATTGAACTGATTTCAAATAGATAGGTGGAAAGAAACCGAATTTTCTGGCTGCTTTTGTTTCTAAAGATAATGGATCAATGTGAAAAGATGGGTTAAGGCGTATTGAACTGATTTCAAATAGATAGGTGGAAAGAAACCGAATTTTCTGGCTGCTTTTGGTTCTAAAGATGATGGATTCAATATGAAAAGATGGGTTAAGGCTTATTGAACTGATTTCAAATAGATAGGTGGAAAGAATCAGAATTTTCTGGCTGCATTTGGTTCTGAAGATGATAGACTCGATCCGAAATGATAGGTTAAGGTAAACTGAACTTATTTCGAGTAGATTGGTTGAAAGATACAGATTTTTCTAGCTAAATATGGTTCTAAAGATGATGAAATATAACTTAATTGATGGGTTTGGGTGTATTGAACTGATATCAAATAGATAGGTGGAAAGAATAAGAATTTTCTGGCTGCTTTTGGTTCTGAAGATGATGGATTCAATCTGAAAAGATGAGTAAAGGCGTATTGAACTGATTTCAAATAGATAGGTGGAAAGAAACAGAATTTTCTGGCTGCTTTTGGTTCTAAAGATGATGGATTCAATCTGAAAAGATGAGTAAAGGCGTATTGAACTGATTTCAAATAGATAGGTGGAAAGAAACAGAATTTTCTGGCTGCTTTTGGTTCTAAAGATGATGGATTCAATCTGAAAAGATGATTAAAGGCGTATTGAACTGATTTCAAATAGATAGGTGGAAAGAAACAGAATTTTCTGGCTGCTTTTGGTTCTGAAGATGATGGATTCAATCTGAAAAGATGAGTAAAGGCGTATTGAACTGATTTCAAATAAATAGGTGGAAAGAAACAGAATTTTCTGGCTGCTTTTGGTTCTAAAGATGATGGATTCAATCTGAAAAGATGAGTAAAGGCGTGTTGAACTGATTTCAAATAGATAGGTGGAAAGAAACAGAATTTTCTGGCTGCTTTTGGTTCTGAAGATGATGGATTCAATCTGAAAAGATGGGTTAAGGCGTATTGAACTGATTTCAAATAGATAGGTGGAAAGAAACCGAATTTTCTGGCTGCTTTTGTTTCTAAAGATGATGGATCAATGTGAAAAGATGGGTTAAGGCGTATTGAACTGATTTCAAATAGATAGGTGGAAAGAAACCGAATTTTCTGGCTGCTTTTGGTTCTAAAGATGATGGATTCAATCTGAAAAGATGGGTTAAGGCTTATTGAACTGATTTCAAATAGATAGGTGGAAAGAATCAGAATTTTCTGGCTGCATTTGGTTCTGAAGATGATAGACTCGATCCGAAATGATAGGTTAAGGTAAACTGAACTTATTTCGAGTAGATTGGTTGAAAGATACAGATTTTTCTAGCTAAATATGGTTCTAAAGATGATGAAATATAACTTAATTGATGGGTTTGGGTGTATTGAACTGATATCAAATAGATAGGTGGAAAGAATAAGAATTTTCTGGCTGCTTTTGGTTCTGAAGATGATGGATTCAATCTGAAAAGATGAGTAAAGGCGTATTGAACTGATTTCAAATAGATAGGTGGAAAGAAACAGAATTTTCTGGCTGCTTTTGGTTCTAAAGATGATGGATTCAATCTGAAAAGATGAGTAAAGGCGTATTGAACTGATTTCAAATAGATAGGTGGAAAGAAACAGAATTTTCTGGCTGCTTTTGGTTCTAAAGATGATGGATTCAATCTGAAAAGATGAGTAAAGGCGTATTGAACTGATTTCAAATAGATAGGTGGAAAGAAACAGAATTTTCTGGCTGCTTTTGGTTCTAAAGATGATGGATTCAATCTGAAAAGATGAGTAAAGGCGTATTGAACTGATTTAAAATAGATAGGTGGAAAGAAACAGAATTTTCTGGCTGCTTTTGGTTCTAAAGATGATGGATTCAATCTGAAAAGATGAGTAAAGGCGTATTGAACTGATTTAAAATAGATAGGTGGAAAGAATCAGAATTTTCTGGCTGCATTTGGTTCTGAAGATGATAGACTCGTTCCGAAATGATAGGTTAAGGTAAACTGAACTTATTTCGAGTAGATGGGTTGAAAGATACAGATTTTTCTAGCTAAATATGGTTCTAAAGATGATGAATCCTATCTTAATTGATGGGTTTGGGTGTATTGAACTGATATCAAATAGATAGGTGGAAAGAATAAGAATTTTCTGGCTGCTTTTGGTTCTGAAGATGATGGATTCAATCTGAAAAGATGAGTAAAGGCGTATTGAACTGATTTCAAATAGATAGGTGGAAAGAAACAGAATTTTCTGGCTGCTTTTGGTTCTAAAGATGATGGATTCAATCTGAAAAGATGAGTAAAGGCGTATTGAACTGATTTCAAATAGATAGGTGGAAAGAAACAGAATTTTCTGGCTGCTTTTGGTTCTGAAGATGATGGATTCAATCTGAAAAGATGAGTAAAGACGTATTGAACTGATTTCAAATAGATAGGTGGAAAGAATCAGAATTTTCTGGCTGCATTTGGTTCTGAAGATGATAGACTCGATCCGAAATGATAGGTTAAGGTAAACTGAACTTATTTCGAGTAGATGGGTTGAAAGATACAGATTTTTCTAGCTAAATATGGTTCTAAAGATGATGAATTATAACTTAATTGATAGGTTTGGGTGTATTGAACTGATTTCAAATAGATAGGTGGAAAGAATAAGAATTTTCTGGCTGCATTTGGTTCTGAAGATGATAGACTCGATCCGAAATGATAGGTTAAGGTAAACTGAACTTATTTCGAGTAGATGGGTTGAAAGATACAGATTTTTCTAGCGAAATATGGTTCTAAAGATGATGAATTATAACTTAATTGATGGGTTTGGGTGTATTGAACTGATTTCAAATAGATAGGTGGAAAGAAACCGAATTTTCTGGCTGCTTTTGGTTCTGAAGATGATGGATTCAATCTGAAAAGATGAGTTAGGGCGTATTGAACTGATTTCAAAAAGATAGGTGGAAAGAAACAGAATTTTCTGGCTGCTTTTGGTTCTAAAGATGATGGATTCAATCTGAAAAGATGAGTAAAGGCGTGTTGAACTGATTTCAAATAGATAGGTGGAAAGAAACAGAATTTTCTGGCTGCTTTTGGTTCTGAAGATGATGGATTCAATCTGAAAAGATGGGTTAAGGCGTATTGAACTGATTTCAAATAGATAGGTGGAAAGAAACCGAATTTTCTGGCTGCTTTTGTTTCTAAAGATAATGGATCAATGTGAAAAGATGGGTTAAGGCGTATTGAACTGATTTCAAATAGATAGGTGGAAAGAAACCGAATTTTCTGGCTGCTTTTGGTTCTAAAGATGATGGATTCAATATGAAAAGATGGGTTAAGGCTTATTGAACTGATTTCAAATAGATAGGTGGAAAGAATCAGAATTTTCTGGCTGCATTTGGTTCTGAAGATGATAGACTCGATCCGAAATGATAGGTTAAGGTAAACTGAACTTATTTCGAGTAGATTGGTTGAAAGATACAGATTTTTCTAGCTAAATATGGTTCTAAAGATGATGAAATATAACTTAATTGATGGGTTTGGGTGTATTGAACTGATATCAAATAGAAAGGTGGAAAGAATAAGAATTTTCTGGCTGCTTTTGGTTCTGAAGATGATGGATTCAATCTGAAAAGATGAGTAAAGGCGTATTGAACTGATTTCAAATAGATAGGTGGAAAGAAACAGAATTTTCTGGCTGCTTTTGGTTCTAAAGATGATGGATTCAATCTGAAAAGATGAGTAAAGGCGTATTGAACTGATTTCAAATAGATAGGTGGAAAGAAACAGAATTTTCTGGCTGCTTTTGGTTCTAAAGATGATGGATTCAATCTGAAAAGATGATTAAAGGCGTATTGAACTGATTTCAAATAGATAGGTGGAAAGAAACAGAATTTTCTGGCTGCTTTTGGTTCTGAAGATGATGGATTCAATCTGAAAAGATGAGTAAAGGCGTATTGAACTGATTTCAAATAAATAGGTGGAAAGAAACAGAATTTTCTGGCTGCTTTTGGTTCTAAAGATGATGGATTCAATCTGAAAAGATGAGTAAAGGCGTGTTGAACTGATTTCAAATAGATAGGTGGAAAGAAACAGAATTTTCTGGCTGCTTTTGGTTCTGAAGATGATGGATTCAATCTGAAAAGATGGGTTAAGGCGTATTGAACTGATTTCAAATAGATAGGTGGAAAGAAACCGAATTTTCTGGCTGCTTTTGTTTCTAAAGATGATGGATCAATGTGAAAAGATGGGTTAAGGCGTATTGAACTGATTTCAAATAGATAGGTGGAAAGAAACCGAATTTTCTGGCTGCTTTTGGTTCTAAAGATGATGGATTCAATCTGAAAAGATGGGTTAAGGCTTATTGAACTGATTTCAAATAGATAGGTGGAAAGAATCAGAATTTTCTGGCTGCATTTGGTTCTGAAGATGATAGACTCGATCCGAAATGATAGGTTAAGGTAAACTGAACTTATTTCGAGTAGATGGGTTGAAAGATACAGATTTTTCTAGCTAAATATGGTTCTAAAGATGATGAATTATAACTTAATTGATGGGTTTGGGTGTATTGAACTGATTTCAAATAGATAGGTGGAAAGAATAAGAATTTTCTGGCTGCATTTGGTTCTGAAGATGATAGACTCGATCCGAAATGATAGGTTAAGGTAAACTGAACTTATTTCGAGTAGATGGGTTGAAAGATACAGATTTTTCTAGCGAAATATGGTTCTAAAGATGATGAATTATAACTTAATTGATGGGTTTGGGTGTATTGAACTGATTTCAAATAGATAGGTGGAAAGAAACCGAATTTTCTGGCTGCTTTTGGTTCTGAAGATGATGGATTCAATCTGAAAAGATGAGTTAGGGCGTATTGAACTGATTTCAAAAAGATAGGTGGAAAGAAACAGAATTTTCTGGCTGCTTTTGTTTCTAAAGATGATGGATCAATGTGAAAAGATGGGTTAAGGCGTATTGAACTGATTTCAAATAGATAGGTGGAAAGAAACCGAATTTTCTGGCTGCTTTTGGTTCTAAAGATGATGGATTCAATCTGAAAAGATGGGTTAAGGCTTATTGAACTGATTTCAAATAGATTGGTGGAAAGAATCAGAATTTTCTGGCTGCATTTGGTTCTGAAGATGATAGACTCGATCCGAAATGATAGGTTAAGGTAAACTGAACTTATTTCGAGTAGATGGGTTGAAAGATACAGATTTTTCTAGCTAAATGTGGTTCTAAAGATGATGAATTCTATCTTAATTGATGGGTTTGGGTGTATTGAACTGATATCAAATAGATAGGTGGAAAGAATAAGAATTTTCTGGCTGCTTTTGGTTCTGAAGATGATGGATTCAATCTGAAAAGATGAGTAAAGGCGTATTGAACTGATTTCAAATAGATAGGTGGAAAGAAACAGAATTTTCTGGCTGCTTTTGGTTCTAAAGATGATGGATTCAATCTGAAAAGATGAGTAAAGGCGTATTGAACTGATTTCAAATAGATAGGTTGAAAGAATCAGAATTTTCTGGCTGCTTTCTGTTCTGAGGATGATAGACTCGATCTGAAATGATAGGATAAGGTAAACTGAACTTATTTCGAGTAGATGGGTTGAAAGATACAGATTTTTCTAGCTAAATATGGTTCTAAAGATGATGAATTCTATCTTAATTGATGGGTTAGGATGTACAGAACTGATTTTTAATAGATTGGTTGAAAGATTAAGAATTTTCTGACTACTTATGCTTCTGAAGTTGATGGATTCAATCTGAAAAGATGGGTTAAGGCGTATTGAACTGATTTTAAATAGATAGGTGGAAAGAATGAGAATTTTCTGGCTGCATTTGGTTCTGAAGATGATAGACTCGATCCGAAATGATAGGTTAAGGTAAACTGAACTTATTTCGAGTAGATGGGTTGAAAGATACAGATTTTTCTAGCTAAATATGGTTCTAAAGATGATGAATTCTATCTTAATTGATGGGTTTGGGTGTATTGAACTGATATCAAATAGATAGGTGGAAAGAATAAGAATTTTCTGGCTGCTTTTGGTTCTGAAGATGATGGATTCAATCTGAAAAGATGAGTAAAGGCGTATTGAACTGATTTCAAATAGATAGGTGGAAAGAAACAGAATTTTCTGGCTGCTTTTGGTTCTAAAGATGATGGATTCAATCTGAAAAGATGAGTAAAGGCGTATTGAACTGATTTCAAATAGATAGGTGGAAAGAATCAGAATTTTCTGGCTGCTTTTGGTTCTGAAGATGATGGATTCAATCTGAAAAGATGAGTAAAGACGTATTGAACTGATTTCAAATAGATAGGTGGAAAGAATCAGAATTTTCTGGCTGCATTTGGTTCTGAAGATGATAGACTCGATCCGAAATGATAGGTTAAGGTAAACTGAACTTATTTCGAGTAGATGGGTTGAAAGATACAGATTTTTCTAGCTAAATATGGTTCTAAAGATGATGAATTATAACTTAATTGATGGGTTTGGGTGTATTGAACTGATTTCAAATAGATAGGTGGAAAGAATAAGAATTTTCTGGCTGCATTTGGTTCTGAAGATGATAGACTCGATCCGAAATGATAGGTTAAGGTAAACTGAACTTATTTCGAGTAGATGGGTTGAAAGATACAGATTTTTCTAGCGAAATATGGTTCTAAAGATGATGAATTATAACTTAATTGATGGGTTTGGGTGTATTGAACTGATTTCAAATAGATAGGTGGAAAGAAACCGAATTTTCTGGCTGCTTTTGGTTCTGAAGATGATGGATTCAATCTGAAAAGATGGGTTAAGGCTTATTGAACTGATTTCAAATAGATAGGTGGAAAGAAACCGAATTTTCTGGCTGCTTTTGGTTCTGAAGATGATGGATTCAATCTGAAAAGATGGGTTAAGGCGTATTGAACTGATTTCAAATAGATAGGTGGAAAGAAACCGAATTTTCTGGCTGCTTTTGTTTCTAAAGATGATGGATCAATGTGAAAAGATGGGTTAAGGCGTATTGAACTGATTTCAAATAGATAGGTGGAAAGAAACCGAATTTTCTGGCTGCTTTTGTTTCTAAAGATGATGGATCAATGTGAAAAGATGGGTTAAGGCGTATTGAACTGATTTCAAATAGATAGGTGGAAAGAAACAGCATTTTCTGGCTGCTTTTGGTTCTAAAGATGATGGATTCAATCTGAAAAGATGGGTTAAGGCTTATTGAACTGATTTCAAATAGATAGGTGGAAAGAATCAGAATTTTCTGGCTGCATTTGGTTCTGAAGATGATAGACTCGATCCGAAATGATAGGTTAAGGTAAATTGAACTTATTTCGAGTAGATGGGTTGAAAGATACAGATTTTTCTAGCTAAATATGGTTCTGAAGATGATGAATTCTATCTTAATTGATGGGTTTGGGTGTATTGAACTGATTTCAAATAGATAGGTGGAAAGAATAAGAATTTTCTGGCTGCTTTTGGTTCTGAAGATGATGGATTCAATCTGAAAAGATGATTAAAGGCGTATTGAACTGACTTCAAATAGATAGGTGGAAAGAAACAGAATTTTCTGGCTGCTTTTGGTTCTAAAGATGATGGATTCAATCTGAAAAGATGAGTAAAGGCGTATTGAACTGATTTCAAATAGATAGGTGGAAAGAAACCGAATTTTCTGGCTGCTTTTGGTTCTGAAGATGATGAATTCTATCTTAATTGATGGGTTTGGGTGTATTGAACTGATATCAAATAGATAGGTGGAAAGAATAAGAATTTTCTGGCTGCTTTTGGTTCTGAAGATGATGGATTCAATCTGAAAAGATGAGTAAAGGCGTATTGAACTGATTTCAAATAGATAGGTGGAAAGAATCAGAATTTTCTGGCTGCATTTGGTTCTGAAGATGATAGACTCGATCCGAAATGATAGGTTAAGGTAAACTGAACTTATTTTGAGTAGATGGGTTGAAAGATACAGATTTTTCTAGCTAAATATGGTTCTAAAGATGATGAATTATAACTTAATTGATGGGTTTGGGTGTATTGAACTGATTTCAAATAGATAGGTGGAAAGAATAAGAATTTTCTGGCTGCATTTGGTTCTGAAGATGATAGACTCGATCCGAAATGATAGGTTAAGGTAAACTGAACTTATTTCGAGTAGATGGGTTGAAAGATACAGATTTTTCTAGCGAAATATGGTTCTAAAGATGATGAATTATAACTTAATTGATGGGTTAAGGCTTATTGAACTGATTTAAAATAGATAGGTGGAAAGAATCAGAATTTTCTGGCTGCATTTGGTTCTGAAGATGATAGACTCGATCCGAAATGATAGGTTAAGGTAAATTGAACTTATTTCGAGTAGATGGGTTGAAAGATACAGATTTTTCTAGCTAAATATGGTTCTGAAGATGATGAATTCTATCTTAATTGATGGGTTTGGGTGTATTGAACTGATTTCAAATAGATAGGTGGAAAGAATAAGAATTTTCTGGCTGCTTTTGGTTCTGAAGATGATGGATTCAATCTGAAAAGATGATTAAAGGCGTATTGAACTGACTTCAAATAGATAGGTGGAAAGAAACAGAATTTTCTGGCTGCTTTTGGTTCTAAAGATGATGGATTCAATCTGAAAAGATGAGTAAAGGCGTATTGAACTGATTTCAAATAGATAGGTGGAAAGAAACCGAATTTTCTGGCTGCTTTTGGTTCTGAAGATGATGAATTCTATCTTAATTGATGGGTTTGGGTGTATTGAACTGATATCAAATAGATAGGTGGAAAGAATAAGAATTTTCTGGCTGCTTTTGGTTCTGAAGATGATGGATTCAATCTGAAAAGATGAGTAAAGGCGTATTGAACTGATTTCAAATAGATAGGTGGAAAGAATCAGAATTTTCTGGCTGCATTTGGTTCTGAAGATGATAGACTCGATCCGAAATGATAGGTTAAGGTAAACTGAACTTATTTCGAGTAGATGGGTTGAAAGATACAGATTTTTCTAGCTAAGTATGGTTCTAAAGATGATGAATTATAACTTAATTGATGGGTTTGGGTGTATTGAACTGATTTCAAATAGATAGGTGGAAAGAATAAGAATTTTCTGGCTGCATTTGGTTCTGAAGATGATAGACTCGATCCGAAATGATAGGTTAAGGTAAACTGAACTTATTTCGAGTAGATGGGTTGAAAGATACAGATTTTTCTAGCTAAATATGGTTCTGAAGATGATGGATTCAATCTGAAAAGATGGGTTAAGGCGTATTGAACTGATTTCAAATAGATAGGTGGAAAGAAACCGAATTTTCTGGCTGCTTTTGGTTCTAAAGATGATGGATTCAATCTGAAAAGATGGGTTAAGGCTTATTGAACTGATTTCAAATAGATTGGTGGAAAGAATCAGAATTTTCTGGCTGCATTTGGTTCTGAAGATGATAGACTCGTTCCGAAATGATAGGTTAAGGTAAACTGAACTTATTTCGAGTAGATGGGTTGAAAGATACAGATTTTTCTAGCTAAATATGGTTCTAAAGATGATGAATTATAACTTAATTGATGGGTTTGGGTGTATTGAACTGATTTCAAATAGATAGGTGGAAAGAAACAGAATTTTCTGGCTGCTTTTGGTTCTGAAGATGATGGATTCA
The DNA here is from genome assembly GCF_964204645.1 of Tubulanus polymorphus. Lineage (NCBI taxonomy): Eukaryota > Metazoa > Nemertea > Palaeonemertea > Tubulaniformes > Tubulanidae > Tubulanus > Tubulanus polymorphus. The sequence continues at coordinate 27,329 of NW_027437468.1, read as the reverse complement.
ATCTGAAACGATGGGTTAAGGCGTATTGAACTGATTTCAAATAGATAGGTGGAAAGAAACCGAATTTTCTGGCTGCTTTTGGTTCTGAAGATGATGGATTCAATCTGAAAAGATGAGTTAGGGCGTATTGAACTGATTTCAAAAAGATAGGTGGAAAGAAACAGAATTTTCTGGCTGCTTTTGGTTCTGAAGATGATGGATCAATCTGAAAAGATGAGTAAAGGCGTATTGAACTGATTTCAAATAGATAGGTGGAAAGAAACAGAATTTTCTGGCTGCTTTTGGTTCTGAAGATGATGGATTCAATCTGAAAAGATGAGTAAAGGCGTATTGAACTGATTTCAAATAGATAGGTGGAAAGAAACAGAATTTTCTGGCTGCTTTTGGTTCTGAAGATGATGGATTCAATCTGAAAAGATGAGTAAAGGCGTATTGAACTGATTTCAAATAGATAGGTTGAAAGATTCAGAATTTTCTGGCTGCTTTCTGTTCTGAGGATGATAGACTCGATATGAAATGATAGGATAAGGTAAACTGAACTTATTTCGAGTAGATGGGTTGAAAGATACAGATTTTTCTAGCTAAATATGGTTCTAAAGATGATGAATTCTATCTTAATTGATGGGTTAGGATGTACAGAACTGATTTTTAATAGATTGGTTGAAAGATTAAGAATTTTCTGACTACTTATGCTTCTGAAGTTGATGGATTCAATCTGAAAAGATGGGTTAAGGCGTATTGAACTGATTTTAAATAGATAGGTGGAAAGAATGAGAATTTTCTGGCTGCATTTGGTTCTGAAGATGATAGACTCGATCCGAAATGATAGGTTAAGGTAAACTGAACTTATTTCGAGTAGATGGGTTGAAAGATACAGATTTTTCTAGCTAAATATGGTTTTAAAGATGATGAATTCTATCTTAATTGATGGGTTAGTATGTACAGAACTGATTTTTAATAGATTGGTTGAAAGATTAAGAATTTTCTGACTACTTATGCTTCTGAAGTTGATGGATTCAATCTGAAAAGATGGGTTAAGGCATATTGAACTGATTTTAAATAGATAGGTGGAAAGAATCAGAATTTTCTGGCTGCATTTGGTTCTGAAGATGATAGACTCGATCCGAAATGATAGGTTAAGGTAAACTGAACTTATTTCGAGTAGATGGGTTGAAAGATACAGATTTTTCTAGCTAAATATGGTTCTGAAGATGATGAATTCTATCTTAATTGATGGGTTGGGGTGTATTGAACTGATTTCAAATAAATAGGTGGAAAGAAACAGAATTTTCTGGCTGCTTTTGGTTCTAAAGATGATGGATTCAATCTGAAAAGATGAGTAAAGGCGTATTGAACTGATTTCAAATAGATAGGTGGAAAGAAACAGAATTTTCTGGCTGCTTTTGGTTCTAAAGATGATGGATTCAATCTGAAAAGATGAGTAAAGACGTATTGAACTGATTTCAAATAGATAGGTGGAAAGAATGAGAATTTTCTGGCTGCATTTGGTTCTGAAGATGATAGACTCGATCCGAAATGATAGGTTAAGGTAAACTGAACTTATTTCGAGTAGATGGGTTGAAAGATACAGATTTTTCTAGCTAAATATGGTTCTAAAGATGATGAATTCTATCTTAATTGATGGGTTTGGGTGTATTGAACTGATATCAAATAGATAGGTGGAAAGAATAAGAATTTTCTGGCTGCTTTTGGTTCTGAAGATGATGGATTCAATCTGAAAAGATGAGTAAAGGCGTATTGAACTGATTTCAAATAGATAGGTGGAAAGAAACAGAATTTTCTGGCTGCTTTTGGTTCTAAAGATGATGGATTCAATCTGAAAAGATGAGTAAAGGCGTATTGAACTGATTTCAAATAGATAGGTGGAAAGAAACAGAATTTTCTGGCTGCTTTTGGTTCTGAAGATGATGGATTCAATCTGAAAAGATGAGTAAAGGCGTATTGAACTGATTTCAAATAGATAGGTTGAAAGAATCAGAATTTTCTGGCTGCTTTCTGTTCTGAGGATGATAGACTCGATCTGAAATGATAGGATAAGGTAAACTGAACTTATTTCGAGTAGATGGGTTGAAAGATACAGATTTTTCTAGCTAAATATGGTTCTAAAGATGATGAATTCTATCTTAATTGATGGGTTAGGATGTACAGAACTGATTTTTAATAGATTGGTTGAAAGATTAAGAATTTTCTGACTACTTATGCTTCTGAAGTTGATGGATTCAATCTGAAAAGATGGGTTAAGGCGTATTGAACTGATTTTAAATAGATAGGTGGAAAGAATGAGAATTTTCTGGCTGCATTTGGTTCTGAAGATGATAGACTCGATCCGAAATGATAGGTTAAGGTAAACTGAACTTATTTCGAGTAGATGGGTTGAAAGATACAGATTTTTCTAGCTAAATATGGTTCTAAAGATGATGAATTCTATCTTAATTGATGGGTTTGGGTGTATTGAACTGATATCAAATAGATAGGTGGAAAGAATAAGAATTTTCTGGCTGCTTTTGGTTCTGAAGATGATGGATTCAATCTGAAAAGATGAGTAAAGGCGTATTGAACTGATTTCAAATAGATAGGTGGAAAGAAACAGAATTTTCTGGCTGCTTTTGGTTCTAAAGATGATGGATTCAATCTGAAAAGATGAGTAAAGGCGTATTGAACTGATTTCAAATAGATAGGTGGAAAGAATAAGAATTTTCTGGCTGCTTTTGGTTCTGAAGATGATGGATTCAATCTGAAAAGATGAGTAAAGACGTATTGAACTGATTTCAAATAGATAGGTGGAAAGAATCAGAATTTTCTGGCTGCATTTGGTTCTGAAGATGATAGACTCGATCCGAAATGATAGGTTAAGGTAAACTGAACTTATTTCGAGTAGATGGGTTGAAAGATACAGATTTTTCTAGCTAAATATGGTTCTAAAGATGATGAATTATAACTTAATTGATGGGTTTGGGTGTATTGAACTGATTTCAAATAGATAGGTGGAAAGAAACCGAATTTTCTGGCTGCTTTTGGTTCTGAAGATGATGGATTCAATCTGAAAAGATGAGTTAGGGCGTATTGAACTGATTTCAAAAAGATAGGTGGAAAGAAACAGAATTTTCTGGCTGCTTTTGTTTCTAAAGATGATGGATCAATGTGAAAAGATGGGTTAAGGCGTATTGAACTGATTTCAAATAGATAGGTGGAAAGAAACCGAATTTTCTGGCTGCTTTTGGTTCTAAAGATGATGGATTCAATCTGAAAAGATGGGTTAAGGCTTATTGAACTGATTTCAAATAGATTGGTGGAAAGAATCAGAATTTTCTGGCTGCATTTGGTTCTGAAGATGATAGACTCGATCCGAAATGATAGGTTAAGGTAAACTGAACTTATTTCGAGTAGATGGGTTGAAAGATACAGATTTTTCTAGCTAAATATGGTTCTAAAGATGATGAATTCTATCTTAATTGATGGGTTTGGGTGTATTGAACTGATATCAAATAGATAGGTGGAAAGAATAAGAATTTTCTGGCTGCTTTTGGTTCTGAAGATGATGGATTCAATCTGAAAAGATGAGTAAAGGCGTATTGAACTGATTTCAAATAGATAGGTGGAAAGAAACAGAATTTTCTGGCTGCTTTTGGTTCTAAAGATGATGGATTCAATCTGAAAAGATGAGTAAAGGCGTATTGAACTGATTTCAAATAGATAGGTGGAAAGAATGAGAATTTTCTGGCTGCATTTGGTTCTGAAGATGATAGACTCGATCCGAAATGATAGGTTAAGGTAAACTGAACTTATTTCGAGTAGATGGGTTGAAAGATACAGATTTTTCTAGCTAAATATGGTTCTAAAGATGATGAATTCTATCTTAATTGATGGGTTTGGGTGTATTGAACTGATATCAAATAGATAGGTGGAAAGAATAAGAATTTTCTGGCTGCTTTTGGTTCTGAGGATGATAGACTCGATCTGAAATGATAGGATAAGGTAAACTGAACTTATTTCGAGTAGATAGGTGGAAAGAAACAGAATTTTCTGGCTGCTTTTGTTTCTAAAGATGATGGATCAATGTGAAAAGATGGGTTAAGGCGTATTGAACTGATTTCAAATAGATAGGTGGAAAGAAACCGAATTTTCTGGCTGCTTTTGGTTCTAAAGATGATGGATTCAATCTGAAAAGATGGGTTAAGGCTTATTGAACTGATTTCAAATAGATTGGTGGAAAGAATCAGAATTTTCTGGCTGCATTTGGTTCTGAAGATGATAGACTCGATCCGAAATGATAGGTTAAGGTAAACTGAACTTATTTCGAGTAGATGGGTTAAAAGATACAGATTTTTCTAGCTAAATATGGTTCTAAAGATGATGAATTCTATCTTAATTGATGGGTTTGGGTGTATTGAACTGATATCAAATAGATAGGTGGAAAGAATAAGAATTTTCTGGCTGCTTTTGGTTCTGAAGATGATGGATTCAATCTGAAAAGATGAGTAAAGGCGTATTGAACTGATTTCAAATAGATAGGTGGAAAGAAACAGAATTTTCTGGCTGCTTTTGGTTCTAAAGATGATGGATTCAATCTGAAAAGATGAGTAAAGGCGTATTGAACTGATTTCAAATAGATAGGTGGAAAGAATAAGAATTTTCTGGCTGCATTTGGTTCTGAAGATGATAGACTCGATCCGAAATGATAGGTTAAGGTAAACTGAACTTATTTCGAGTAGATGGGTTGAAAGATACAGATTTTTCTAGCTAAATATGGTTCTAAAGATGATGAATTCTATCTTAATTGATGGGTTTGGGTGTATTGAACTGATATCAAATAGATAGGTGGAAAGAATAAGAATTTTCTGGCTGCTTTTGGTTCTGAAGATGATGGATTCAATCTGAAAAGATGAGTAAAGGCGTATTGAACTGATTTCAAATAGATAGGTGGAAAGAAACAGAATTTTCTGGCTGCTTTTGGTTCTAAAGATGATGGATTCAATCTGAAAAGATGAGTAAAGGCGTATTGAACTGATTTCAAATAGATAGGTGGAAAGAAACAGAATTTTCTGGCTGCTTTTGGTTCTAAAGATGATGGATTCAATCTGAAAAGATGAGTAAAGGCGTATTGAACTGATTTCAAATAGATAGGTGGAAAGAAACAGAATTTTCTGGCTGCTTTTGGTTCTGAAGATGATGGATTCAATCTGAAAAGATGAGTAAAGACGTATTGAACTGATTTCAAATAGATAGGTGGAAAGAATCAGAATTTTCTGGCTGCATTTGGTTCTGAAGATGATAGACTCGATCCGAAATGATAGGTTAAGGTAAACTGAACTTATTTCGAGTAGATGGGTTGAAAGATACAGATTTTTCTAGCTAAATATGGTTCTAAAGATGATGAATTATAACTTAATTGATGGGTTTGGGTGTATTGAACTGATTTCAAATAGATAGGTGGAAAGAATAAGAATTTTCTGGCTGCATTTGGTTCTGAAGATGATAGACTCGATCCGAAATGATAGGTTAAGGTAAACTGAACTTATTTCGAGTAGATGGGTTGAAAGATACAGATTTTTCTAGCGAAATATGGTTCTAAAGATGATGAATTATAACTTAATTGATGGGTTTGGGTGTATTGAACTGATTTCAAATAGATAGGTGGAAAGAAACCGAATTTTCTGGCTGCTTTTGGTTCTGAAGATGATGGATTCAATCTGAAAAGATGAGTTAGGGCGTATTGAACTGATTTCAAAAAGATAGGTGGAAAGAAACAGAATTTTCTGGCTGCTTTTGTTTCTAAAGATGATGGATCAATGTGAAAAGATGGGTTAAGGCGTATTGAACTGATTTCAAATAGATAGGTGGAAAGAAACAGAATTTTCTGGCTGCTTTTGGTTCTAAAGATGATGGATTCAATCTGAAAAGATGGGTTAAGGCTTATTGAACTGATTTCAAATAGATTGGTGGAAAGAATCAGAATTTTCTGGCTGCATTTGGTTCTGAAGATGATAGACTCGATCCGAAATGATAGGTTAAGGTAAACTGAACTTATTTCGAGTAGATGGGTTGAAAGATACAGATTTTTCTAGCTAAATATGGTTCTAAAGATGATGAATTCTATCTTAATTGATGGGTTTGGGTGTATTGAACTGATATCAAATAGATAGGTGGAAAGAATAAGAATTTTCTGGCTGCTTTTGGTTCTGAAGATGATGGATTCAATCTGAAAAGATGAGTAAAGGCGTATTGAACTGATTTCAAATAGATAGGTGGAAAGAAACAGAATTTTCTGGCTGCTTTTGGTTCTAAAGATGATGGATTCAATCTGAAAAGATGAGTAAAGGCTTATTGAACTGATTTCAAATAGATTGGTGGAAAGAATCAGAATTTTCTGGCTGCATTTGGTTCTGAAGATGATAGACTCGATCCGAAATGATAGGTTAAGGTAAACTGAACTTATTTCGAGTAGATGGGTTAAAAGATACAGATTTTTCTAGCTAAATATGGTTCTAAAGATGATGAATTCTATCTTAATTGATGGGTTTGGGTGTATTGAACTGATATCAAATAGATAGGTGGAAAGAATAAGAATTTTCTGGCTGCTTTTGGTTCTGAAGATGATGGATTCAATCTGAAAAGATGAGTAAAGGCGTATTGAACTGATTTCAAATAGATAGGTGGAAAGAATAAGAATTTTCTGGCTGCATTTGGTTCTGAAGATGATAGACTCGATCCGAAATGATAGGTTAAGGTAAACTGAACTTATTTCGAGTAGATGGGTTGAAAGATACAGATTTTTCTAGCTAAATATGGTTCTAAAGATGATGAATTCTATCTTAATTGATGGGTTTGGGTGTATTGAACTGATATCAAATAGATAGGTGGAAAGAATAAGAATTTTCTGGCTGCTTTTGGTTCTGAAGATGATGGATTCAATCTGAAAAGATGAGTAAAGGCGTATTGAACTGATTTCAAATAGATAGGTGGAAAGAAACAGAATTTTCTGGCTGCTTTTGGTTCTAAAGATGATGGATTCAATCTGAAAAGATGAGTAAAGGCGTATTGAACTGATTTCAAATAGATAGGTGGAAAGAAACAGAATTTTCTGGCTGCTTTTGGTTCTAAAGATGATGGATTCAATCTGAAAAGATGAGTAAAGGCGTATTGAACTGATTTCAAATAGATAGGTGGAAAGAAACAGAATTTTCTGGCTGCTTTTGGTTCTAAAGATGATGGATTCAATCTGAAAAGATGAGTAAAGACGTATTGAACTGATTTCAAATAGATAGGTGGAAAGAATCAGAATTTTCTGGCTGCATTTGGTTCTGAAGATGATAGACTCGATCCGAAATGATAGGTTAAGGTAAACTGAACTTATTTCGAGTAGATGGGTTGAAAGATACAGATTTTTCTAGCTAAATATGGTTCTAAAGATGATGAATTATAACTTAATTGATGGGTTTGGGTGTATTGAACTGATTTCAAATAGATAGGTGGAAAGAATAAGAATTTTCTGGCTGCATTTGGTTCTGAAGATGATAGACTCGATCCGAAATGATAGGTTAAGGTAAACTGAACTTATTTCGAGTAGATGGGTTGAAAGATACAGATTTTTCTAGCGAAATATGGTTCTAAAGATGATGAATTATAACTTAATTGATGGGTTTGGGTGTATTGAACTGATTTCAAATAGATAGGTGGAAAGAAACCGAATTTTCTGGCTGCTTTTGGTTCTGAAGATGATGGATTCAATCTGAAAAGATGAGTTAGGGCGTATTGAACTGATTTCAAAAAGATAGGTGGAAAGAAACAGAATTTTCTGGCTGCTTTTGTTTCTAAAGATGATGGATCAATGTGAAAAGATGGGTTAAGGCGTATTGAACTGATTTCAAATAGATAGGTGGAAAGAAACAGAATTTTCTGGCTGCTTTTGGTTCTAAAGATGATGGATTCAATCTGAAAAGATGGGTTAAGGCTTATTGAACTGATTTCAAATAGATTGGTGGAAAGAATCAGAATTTTCTGGCTGCATTTGGTTCTGAAGATGATAGACTCGATCCGAAATGATAGGTTAAGGTAAACTGAACTTATTTCGAGTAGATGGGTTGAAAGATACAGATTTTTCTAGCTAAATATGGTTCTAAAGATGATGAATTCTATCTTAATTGATGGGTTTGGGTGTATTGAACTGATATCAAATAGATAGGTGGAAAGAATAAGAATTTTCTGGCTGCTTTTGGTTCTGAAGATGATGGATTCAATCTGAAAAGATGAGTAAAGGCGTATTGAACTGATTTCAAATAGATAGGTGGAAAGAAACAGAATTTTCTGGCTGCTTTTGGTTCTAAAGATGATGGATTCAATCTGAAAAGATGAGTAAAGGCGTATTGAACTGATTTCAAATAGATAGGTGGAAAGAATGAGAATTTTCTGGCTGCATTTGGTTCTGAAGATGATAGACTCGATCCGAAATGATAGGTTAAGGTAAACTGAACTTATTTTGAGTAGATGGGTTGAAAGATACAGATTTTTCTAGCTAAATATGGTTCTAAAGATGATGAATTCTATCTTAATTGATGGGTTTGGGTGTATTGAACTGATATCAAATAGATAGGTGGAAAGAATAAGAATTTTCTGGCTGCTTTTGGTTCTGAAGATGATGGATTCAATCTGAAAAGATGAGTAAAGGCGTATTGAACTGATTTCAAATAGATAGGTGGAAAGAAACAGAATTTTCTGGCTGCTTTTGGTTCTAAAGATGATGGATTCAATCTGAAAAGATGAGTAAAGGCGTATTGAACTGATTTCAAATAGATAGGTGGAAAGAATGAGAATTTTCTGGCTGCATTTGGTTCTGAAGATGATAGACTCGATCCGAAATGATAGGTTAAGGTAAACTGAACTTATTTCGAGTAGATGGGTTGAAAGATACAGATTTTTCTAGCTAAATATGGTTCTAAAGATGATGAATTCTATCTTAATTGATGGGTTTGGGTGTATTGAACTGATATCAAATAGATAGGTGGAAAGAATAAGAATTTTCTGGCTGCTTTTGGTTCTGAAGATGATGGATTCAATCTGAAAAGATGAGTAAAGGCGTATTGAACTGATTTCAAATAGATAGGTGGAAAGAAACAGAATTTTCTGGCTGCTTTTGGTTCTAAAGATGATGGATTCAATCTGAAAAGATGAGTAAAGGCGTATTGAACTGATTTCAAATAGATAGGTGGAAAGAAACAGAATTTTCTGGCTGCTTTTGGTTCTGAAGATGATGGATTCAATCTGAAAAGATGAGTAAAGGCGTATTGAACTGATTTTAAATAGATAGGTTGAAAGAATCAGAATTTTCTGGCTGCTTTCTGTTCTGAGGATGATAGACTCGATCTGAAATGATAGGATAAGGTAAACTGAACTTATTTCGAGTAGATGGGTTGAAAGATACAGATTTTTCTAGCTAAATATGGTTCTAAAGATGATGAATTCTATCTTAATTGATGGGTTAGGATGTACAGAACTGATTTTTAATAGATTGGTTGAAAGATTAAGAATTTTCTGACTACTTATGCTTCTGAAGTTGATGGATTCAATCTGAAAAGATGGGTTAAGGCGTATTGAACTGATTTTAAATAGATAGGTGGAAAGAATGAGAATTTTCTGGCTGCATTTGGTTCTGAAGATGATAGACTCGATCCGAAATGATAGGTTAAGGTAAACTGAACTTATTTCGAGTAGATGGGTTGAAAGATACAGATTTTTCTAGCTAAATATGGTTCTAAAGATGATGAATTATAACTTAATTGATGGGTTTGGGTGTATTGAACTGATTTCAAATAGATAGGTGGAAAGAATAAGAATTTTCTGGCTGCATTTGGTTCTGAAGATGATAGACTCGATCCGAAATGATAGGTTAAGGTAAACTGAACTTATTTCGAGTAGATGGGTTGAAAGATACAGATTTTTCTAGCGAAATATGGTTCTAAAGATGATGAATTATAACTTAATTGATGGGTTTGGGTGTATTGAACTGATTTCAAATAGATAGGTGGAAAGAAACCGAATTTTCTGGCTGCTTTTGGTTCTGAAGATGATGGATTCAATCTGAAAAGATGAGTTAGGGCGTATTGAACTGATTTCAAAAAGATAGGTGGAAAGAAACAGAATTTTCTGGCTGCTTTTGTTTCTAAAGATGATGGATCAATGTGAAAAGATGGGTTAAGGCGTATTGAACTGATTTCAAATAGATAGGTGGAAAGAAACCGAATTTTCTGGCTGCTTTTGGTTCTAAAGATGATGGATTCAATCTGAAAAGATGGGTTAAGGCTTATTGAACTGATTTCAAATAGATTGGTGGAAAGAATCAGAATTTTCTGGCTGCATTTGGATCTGAAGATGATAGACTCGATCCGAAATGATAGGTTAAGGTAAACTGAACTTATTTCGAGTAGATGGGTTGAAAGATACAGATTTTTCTAGCTAAATATGGTTCTAAAGATGATGAATTCTATCTTAATTGATGGGTTTGGGTGTATTGAACTGATATCAAATAGATAGGTGGAAAGAATAAGAATTTTCTGGCTGCTTTTGGTTCTGAAGATGATGGATTCAATCTGAAAAGATGAGTAAAGGCGTATTGAACTGATTTCAAATAGATAGGTGGAAAGAAACAGAATTTTCTGGCTGCTTTTGGTTCTAAAGATGATGGATTCAATCTGAAAAGATGAGTAAAGGCGTATTGAACTGATTTCAAATAGATAGGTGGAAAGAATGAGAATTTTCTGGCTGCATTTGGTTCTGAAGATGATAGACTCGATCCGAAATGATAGGTTAAGGTAAACTGAACTTATTTCGAGTAGATGGGTTGAAAGATACAGATTTTTCTAGCTAAATATGGTTCTAAAGATGATGAATTCTATCTTAATTGATGGGTTTGGGTGTATTGAACTGATATCAAATAGATAGGTGGAAAGAATAAGAATTTTCTGGCTGCTTTTGGTTCTGAAGATGATGGATTCAATCTGAAAAGATGAGTAAAGGCGTATTGAACTGATTTCAAATAGATAGGTGGAAAGAAACAGAATTTTCTGGCTGCTTTTGGTTCTAAAGATGATGGATTCAATCTGAAAAGATGAGTAAAGGCGTATTGAACTGATTTCAAATAGATAGGTTGAAAGAATCAGAATTTTCTGGCTGCTTTTGGTTCTGAAGATGATGGATTCAATCTGAAAAGATGAGTAAAGTCGTATTGAACTGATTTCAAATAGATAGGTTGAAAGAATCAGAATTTTCTGGCTGCTTTCTGTTCTGAGGATGATAGACTCGATCTGAAATGATAGGATAAGGTAAACTGAACTTATTTCGAGTAGATGGGTTGAAAGATACAGATTTTGCTAGCTAAATATGGTTCTAAAGATGATGAATTCTATCTTAATTGATGGGTTAGGATGTACAGAACTGATTTTTAATAGATTGGTTGAAAGATTAAGAATTTTCTGACTACTTATGCTTCTGAAGTTGATGGATTCAATCTGAAAAGATGGGTTAAGGCGTATTGAACTGATTTTAAATAGATAGGTGGAAAGAATGAGAATTTTCTGGCTGCATTTGGTTCTGAAGATGATAGACTCGATCCGAAATGATAGGTTAAGGTAAACTGAACTTATTTCGAGTAGATGGGTTGAAAGATACAGATTTTTCTAGCTAAATATGGTTCTAAAGATGATGAATTCTATCTTAATTGATGGGTTTGGGTGTATTGAACTGATATCAAATAGATAGGTGGAAAGAATAAGAATTTTCTGGCTGCTTTTGGTTCTGAAGATGATGGATTCAATCTGAAAAGATGAGTAAAGGCGTATTGAACTGATTTCAAATAGATAGGTGGAAAGAAACAGAATTTTCTGGCTGCTTTTGGTTCTAAAGATGATGGATTCAATCTGAAAAGATGAGTAAAGGCGTATTGAACTGATTTCAAATAGATAGGTGGAAAGAATAAGAATTTTCTGGCTGCTTTTGGTTCTGAAGATGATGGATTCAATCTGAAAAGATGAGTAAAGACGTATTGAACTGATTTCAAATAGATAGGTGGAAAGAATAAGAATTTTCTGGCTGCATTTGGTTCTGAAGATGATAGACTCGATCCGAAATGATAGGTTAAGGTAAACTGAACTTATTTCGAGTAGATGGGTTGAAAGATACAGATTTTTCTAGCGAAATATGGTTCTAAAGATGATGAATTATAACTTAATTGATGGGTTTGGGTGTATTGAACTGATTTCAAATAGATAGGTGGAAAGAAACCGAATTTTCTGGCTGCTTTTGGTTCTGAAGATGATGGATTCAATCTGAAAAGATGGGTTAAGGCGTATTGAACTGATTTCAAATAGATAGGTGGAAAGAAACCGAATTTTCTGGCTGCTTTTGGTTCTGAAGATGATGGATTCAATCTGAAAAGATGGGTTAAGGCGTATTGAACTGATTTCAAATAGATAGGTGGAAAGAAACCGAATTTTCTGGCTGCTTTTGTTTCTAAAGATGATGGATCAATGTGAAAAGATGGGTTAAGGCGTATTGAACTGATTTCAAATAGATAGGTGGAAAGAAACCGAATTTTCTGGCTGCTTTTGGTTCTAAAGATGATGGATTCAATCTGAAAAGATGAGTAAAGGCGTATTGAACTGATTTAAAATAGATAGGTGGAAAGAATCAGAATTTTCTGGCTGCATTTGGTTCTGAAGATGATAGACTCGTTCCGAAATGATAGGTTAAGGTAAACTGAACTTATTTCGAGTAGATGGGTTGAAAGATACAGATTTTTCTAGCTAAATATGGTTCTAAAGATGATGAATTCTATCTTAATTGATGGGTTTGGGTGTATTGAACTGATATCAAATAGATAGGTGGAAAGAATAAGAATTTTCTGGCTGCTTTTGGTTCTAAAGATGATGGATTCAATCTGAAAAGATGAGTAAAGGCGTATTGAACTGATTTCAAATAGATAGGTGGAAAGAAACAGAATTTTCTGGCTGCTTTTGGTTCTAAAGATGATGGATTCAATCTGAAAAGATGAGTAAAGGCGTATTGAACTGATTTAAAATAGATAGGTGGAAAGAATCAGAATTTTCTGGCTGCATTTGGTTCTGAAGATGATAGACTCGTTCCGAAATGATAGGTTAAGGTAAACTGAACTTATTTCGAGTAGATGGGTTGAAAGATACAGATTTTTCTAGCTAAATATGGTTCTAAAGATGATGAATTCTATCTTAATTGATGGGTTTGGGTGTATTGAACTGATATCAAATAGATAGGTGGAAAGAATAAGAATTTTCTGGCTGCTTTTGGTTCTAAAGATGATGGATTCAATCTGAAAAGATGGGTTAAGGCGTATTGAACTGATTTCAAATAGATAGGTGGAAAGAAACAGAATTTTCTGGCTGCTTTTGGTTCTAAAGATGATGGATTCAATCTGAAAAGATGGGTTAAGGCGTATTGAACTGATTTCAAATAGATAGGTGGAAAGAAACAGAATTTTCTGGCTGCTTTTGGTTCTAAAGATGATGGATTCAATCTGAAAAGATGAGTAAAGGCGTATTGAACTGATTTCAAATAGATAGGTGGAAAGAAACAGAATTTTCTGGCTGCTTTTGGTTCTGAAGATGATGGATTCAATCTGAAAAGATGAGTAAAGGCGTATTGAACTGATTTCAAATAGATAGGTGGAAAGAAACCGAATTTTCTGGCTGCTTTTGTTTCTAAAGATGATGGATCAATGTGAAAAGATGAGTAAAGGCGTATTGAACTGATTTCAAATAGATAGGTGGAAAGAAACAGAATTTTCTGGCTGCTTTTGGTTCTAAAGATGATGGATTCAATCTGAAAAGATGGGTTAAGGCTTATTGAACTGATTTCAAATAGATAGGTTGAAAGAATCAGAATTTTCTGGCTGCATTTGGTTCTGAAGATGATAGACTCGATCCGAAATGATAGGTTAAGGTAAACTGAACTTATTTCGAGTAGATTGGTTGAAAGAAACAGATTTTTCTAGCTAAATATGGTTCTAAAGATGATGAAATATAACTTAATTGATGGGTTTGGGTGTATTGAACCGATATCAAATAGATAGGTGGAAAGAATAAGAATTTTCTGGCTGCTTTTGGTTCTGAAGATGATGGATTCAATCTGATAAGATGAGTAAAGGCGTATTGAACTGATTTCAAATAGATAGGTGGAAAGAAACAGAATTTTCTGGCTGCTTTTGGTTCTGAAGATGATGGATCAATGTGAAAAGATGGGTTAAGGCGTATTGAACTGATTTCAAATAGATAGGTGGAAAGAAACCGAATTTTCTGGCTGCTTTTGGTTCTGAAGATGATGGATTCAATCTGAAAAGATGAGTTAGGGCGTATTGAACTGATTTCAAAAAGATAGGTGGAAAGAAACAGAATTTTCTGGCTGCTTTTGTTTCTAAAGATGATGGATCAATGTGAAAAGATGGGTTAGGGCGTATTGAACTGATTTCAAATAGATAGGTGGAAAGAAACCGAATTTTCTGGCTGCTTTTGGTTCTGAAGATGATGGATTCAATCTGAAAAGATGAGTAAAGGCGTATTGAACTGATTTCAAATAGATAGGTGGAAAGAATAAGAATTTTCTGGCTGCTTTTGGTTCTGAAGATGATGGATTCAATCTGAAAAGATGAGTAAAGGCGTATTGAACTGATTTCAAATAGATAGGTGGAAAGAAACAGAATTTTCTGGCTGCTTTTGGTTCTAAAGATGATGGATTCAATCTGAAAAGATGAGTAAAGGCGTATTGAACTGATTTCAAATAGATAGGTGGAAAGAAACAGAATTTTCTGGCTGCTTTTGGTTCTAAAGATGATGGATTCAATCTGAAAAGATGAGTAAAGGCGTATTGAACTGATTTAAAATAGATAGGTGGAAAGAATCAGAATTTTCTGGCTGCATTTGGTTCTGAAGATGATAGACTCGTTCCGAAATGATAGGTTAAGGTAAACTGAACTTATTTCGAGTAGATGGGTTGAAAGATACAGATTTTTCTAGCTAAATATGGTTCTAAAGATGATGAATTCTATCTTAATTGATGGGTTTGGGTGTATTGAACTGATATCAAATAGATAGGTGGAAAGAATAAGAATTTTCTGGCTGCTTTTGGTTCTAAAGATGATGGATTCAATCTGAAAAGATGGGTTAAGGCGTATTGAACTGATTTCAAATAGATAGGTGGAAAGAAACAGAATTTTCTGGCTGCTTTTGGTTCTAAAGATGATGGATTCAATCTGAAAAGATGAGTAAAGGCGTATTGAACTGATTTCAAATAGATAGGTGGAAAGAAACCGAATTTTCTGGCTGCTTTTGGTTCTAAAGATGATGGATTCAATCTGAAAAGATGGGTGAAGGCGTATTGAACTGATTTCAAATAGATAGGTGGAAAGAAACAGAATTTTCTGGCTGCTTTTGGTTCTAAAGATGATGGATTCAATCTGAAAAGATGGGTTAAGGCGTATTGAACTGATTTCAAATAGATAGGTGGAAAGAAACAGAATTTTCTGGCTGCTTTTGGTTCTAAAGATGATGGATTCAATCTGAAAAGATGAGTAAAGGCGTATTGAACTGATTTCAAATAGATAGGTGGAAAGAAACCGAATTTTCTGGCTGCTTTTGGTTCTAAAGATGATGGATTCAATCTGAAAAGATGGGTTAAGGCTTATTGAACTGATTTCAAATAGATAGGTGGAAAGAAACCGAATTTTCTAGCTGCTTTTGTTTCTAAAGATGATGGATCAATGTGAAAAGATGGGTTAAGGCGTATTGAACTGATTTCAAATAGATAGGTGGAAAGAAACCGAATTTTCTGGCTGCTTTTGGTTCTAAAGATGATGGATTCAATCTGAAAAGATGAGTAAAGGCGTATTGAACTGATTTCAAATAGATAGGTGGAAAGAAACCGAATTTTCTGGCTGCTTTTGGTTCTGAAGATGATGAATTCTATCTTAATTGATGGGTTTGGGTGTATTGAACTGATATCAAATAGATAGGTGGAAAGAATAAGAATTTTCTGGCTGCTTTTGGTTCTGAAGATGATGGATTCAATCTGAAAAGATGAGTAAAGACGTATTGAACTGATTTCAAATAGATAGGTGGAAAGAATCAGAATTTTCTGGCTGCATTTGGTTCTGAAGATGATAGACTCGATCCGAAATGATAGGTTAAGGTAAACTGAACTTATTTCGAGTAGATGGGTTGAAAGATACAGATTTTTCTAGCTAAATATGGTTCTAAAGATGATGAATTATAACTTAATTGATGGGTTTGGGTGTATTGAACTGATTTCAAATAGATAGGTGGAAAGAATAAGAATTTTCTGGCTGCATTTGGTTCTGAAGATGATAGACTCGATCCGAAATGATAGGTTAAGGTAAACTGAACTTATTTCGAGTAGATGGGTTGAAAGATACAGATTTTTCTAGCGAAATATGGTTCTAAAGATGATGAATTATAACTTAATTGATGGGTTTGGGTGTATTGAACTGATTTCAAATAGATAGGTGGAAAGAAACCGAATTTTCTGGCTGCTTTTGGTTCTGAAGATGATGGATTCAATCTGAAAAGATGGGTTAAGGCGTATTGAACTGATTTCAAATAGATAGGTGGAAAGAAACCGAATTTTCTGGCTGCTTTTGGTTCTGAAGATGATGGATTCAATCTGAAAAGATGGGTTAAGGCGTATTGAACTGATTTCAAATAGATAGGTGGAAAGAAACCGAATTTTCTGGCTGCTTTTGTTTCTAAAGATGATGGATCAATGTGAAAAGATGGGTTAAGGCGTATTGAACTGATTTCAAATAGATAGGTGGAAAGAAACCGAATTTTCTGGCTGCTTTTGGTTCTAAAGATGATGGATTCAATCTGAAAAGATGAGTAAAGGCGTATTGAACTGATTTAAAATAGATAGGTGGAAAGAATCAGAATTTTCTGGCTGCATTTGGTTCTGAAGATGATAGACTCGTTCCGAAATGATAGGTTAAGGTAAACTGAACTTATTTCGAGTAGATGGGTTGAAAGATACAGATTTTTCTAGCTAAATATGGTTCTAAAGATGATGAATTCTATCTTAATTGATGGGTTTGGGTGTATTGAACTGATATCAAATAGATAGGTGGAAAGAATAAGAATTTTCTGGCTGCTTTTGGTTCTGAAGATGATGGATTCAATCTGAAAAGATGAGTAAAGGCGTATTGAACTGATTTCAAATAGATAGGTGGAAAGAAACAGAATTTTCTAGCTGCTTTTGGTTCTAAAGATGATGGATTCAATCTGAAAAGATGAGTAAAGGCGTATTGAACTGATTTCAAATAGATAGGTGGAAAGAAACAGAATTTTCTGGCTGCTTTTGGTTCTAAAGATGATGGATTCAATCTGAAAAGATGAGTAAAGGCGTATTGAACTGATTTAAAATAGATAGGTGGAAAGAATCAGAATTTTCTGGCTGCATTTGGTTCTGAAGATGATAGACTCGATCCGAAATGATAGGTTAAGGTAAACTGAACTTATTTCGAGTAGATTGGTTGAAAGAAACAGATTTTTCTAGCTAAATATGGTTCTAAAGATGATGAAATATAACTTAATTGATGGGTTTGGGTGTATTGAACCGATATCAAATAGATAGGTGGAAAGAATAAGAATTTTCTGGCTGCTTTTGGTTCTGAAGATGATGGATTCAATCTGAAAAGATGGGTGAAGGCGTATTGAACTGATTTCAAATAGATAGGTGGAAAGAAACCGAATTTTCTGGCTGCTTTTGGTTCTAAAGATGATGGATTCAATCTGAAAAGATGAGTAAAGGCGTATTGAACTGATTTCAAATAGATAGGTGGAAAGAAACAGAATTTTCTGGCTGCTTTTGGTTCTAAAGATGATGGATTCAATCTGAAAAGATGGGTGAAGGCGTATTGAACTGATTTCAAATAGATAGGTGGAAAGAAACCGAATTTTCTGGCTGCTTTTGGTTCTAAAGATGATGGATTCAATCTGAAAAGATGAGTAAAGGCGTATTGAACTGATTTCAAATAGATAGGTGGAAAGAAACCGAATTTTCTGGCTGCTTTTGGTTCTAAAGATGATGGATTCAATCTGAAAAGATGGGTTAAGGCTTATTGAACTGATTTCAAATAGATAGGTGGAAAGAAACCGAATTTTCTAGCTGCTTTTGTTTCTAAAGATGATGGATCAATGTGAAAAGATGGGTTAAGGCGTATTGAACTGATTTCAAATAGATAGGTGGAAAGAAACCGAATTTTCTGGCTGCTTTTGGTTCTGAAGATGATGGATCAATGTGAAAAGATGGGTTAAGGCGTATTGAACTGATTTCAAATAGATAGGTTGAAAGAATCAGAATTTTCTGGCTGCTTTCTGTTCTGAGGATGATAGACTCGATATGAAATGATAGGATAAGGTAAACTGAACTTATTTCGAGTAGATGGGTTGAAAGATACAGATTTTTCTAGCTAAATATGGTTCTAAAGATGATGAATTCTATCTTAATTGATGGGTTAGGATGTACAGAACTGATTTTTAATAGATTGGTTGAAAGATTAAGAATTTTCTGACTACTTATGCTTCTGAAGTTGATGGATTCAATCTGAAAAGATGGGTTAAGGCGTATTGAACTGATTTTAAATAGATAGGTGGAAAGAATGAGAATTTTCTGGCTGCATTTGGTTCTGAAGATGATAGACTCGATCCGAAATGATAGGTTAAGGTAAACTGAACTTATTTCGAGTAGATGGGTTGAAAGATACAGATTTTTCTAGCTAAATATGGTTCTAAAGATGATGAATTCTATCTTAATTGATGGGTTAGTAGTATGTACAGAACTGATTTTTAATAGATTGGTTGAAAGATTAAGAATTTTCTGACTACTTATGCTTCTGAAGTTGATGGATTCAATCTGAAAAGATGGGTTAAGGCGTATTGAACTGATTTTAAATAGATAGGTGGAAAGAATCAGAATTTTCTGGCTGCATTTGGTTCTGAAGATGATAGACTCGATCCGAAATGATAGGTTAAGGTAAACTGAACTTATTTCGAGTAGATGGTTTGAAAGATACAGATTTTTCTAGCTAAATATGGTTCTGAAGATGATGAATTCTATCTTAATTGATGGGTTGGGGTGTATTGAACTGATTTCAAATAGATAGGTGGAAAGAATAAGAATTTTCTGGCTGCTTTTGGTTCTGAAGATGATGGATTCAATCTGAAAAGATGAGTAAAGGCGTATTGAACTGATTTCAAATAAATAGGTGGAAAGAAACAGAATTTTCTGGCTGCTTTTGGTTCTAAAGATGATGGATTCAATCTGAAAAGATGAGTAAAGGCGTGTTGAACTGATTTCAAATAGATAGGTGGAAAGAATCAGAATTTTCTGGCTGCATTTGGTTCTGAAGATGATAGACTCGATCCGAAATGATAGGTTAAGGTAAACTGAACTTATTTCGAGTAGATTGGTTGAAAGATACAGATTTTTCTAGCTAAATATGGTTCTAAAGATGATGAAATATAACTTAATTGATGGGTTTGGGTGTATTGAACTGATATCAAATAGATAGGTGGAAAGAATAAGAATTTTCTGGCTGCTTTTGGTTCTGAAGATGATGGATTCAATCTGAAAAGATGAGTAAAGGCGTATTGAACTGATTTCAAATAGATAGGTGGAAAGAAACAGAATTTTCTGGCTGCTTTTGGTTCTAAAGATGATGGATTCAATCTGAAAAGATGAGTAAAGGCGTATTGAACTGATTTCAAATAGATAGGTGGAAAGAAACAGAATTTTCTGGCTGCTTTTGGTTCTAAAGATGATGGATTCAATCTGAAAAGATGAGTAAAGGCGTATTGAACTGATTTAAAATAGATAGGTGGAAAGAATCAGAATTTTCTGGCTGCATTTGGTTCTGAAGATGATAGACTCGTTCCGAAATGATAGGTTAAGGTAAACTGAACTTATTTCGAGTAGATGGGTTGAAAGATACAGATTTTTCTAGCTAAATATGGTTCTAAAGATGATGAATTCTATCTTAATTGATGGGTTTGGGTGTATTGAACTGATATCAAATAGATAGGTGGAAAGAATAAGAATTTTCTGGCTGCTTTTGGTTCTGAAGATGATGGATTCAATCTGAAAAGATGAGTAAAGGCGTATTGAACTGATTTCAAATAGATAGGTGGAAAGAAACAGAATTTTCTGGCTGCTTTTGGTTCTGAAGATGATGGATTCAATCTGAAAAGATGAGTAAAGGCGTATTGAACTGATTTCAAATAGATAGGTGGAAAGAAACCGAATTTTCTGGCTGCTTTTGTTTCTAAAGATGATGGATCAATGTGAAAAGATGAGTAAAGGCGTATTGAACTGATTTCAAATAGATAGGTGGAAAGAAACAGAATTTTCTGGCTGCTTTTGGTTCTAAAGATGATGGATTCAATCTGAAAAGATGGGTTAAGGCTTATTGAACTGATTTCAAATAGATAGGTTGAAAGAATCAGAATTTTCTGGCTGCATTTGGTTCTGAAGATGATAGACTCGATCCGAAATGATAGGTTAAGGTAAACTGAACTTATTTCGAGTAGATTGGTTGAAAGATACAGATTTTTCTAGCTAAATATGGTTCTAAAGATGATGAAATATAACTTAATTGATGGGTTTGGGTGTATTGAACTGATATCAAATAGATAGGTGGAAAGAATAAGAATTTTCTGGCTGCTTTTGGTTCTGAAGATGATGGATTCAATCTGATAAGATGAGTAAAGGCGTATTGAACTGATTTCAAATAGATAGGTGGAAAGAAACAGAATTTTCTGGCTGCTTTTGGTTCTAAAGATGATGGATTCAATCTGAAAAGATGAGTAAAGGCGTATTGAACTGATTTAAAATAGATAGGTGGAAAGAATAAGAATTTTCTGGCTGCATTTGGTTCTGAAGATGATAGACTCGTTCCGAAATGATAGGTTAAGGTAAACTGAACTTATTTCGAGTAGATGGGTTGAAAGATACAGATTTTTCTAGCTAAATATGGTTCTAAAGATGATGAATTCTATCTTAATTGATGGGTTTGGGTGTATTGAACTGATATCAAATAGATAGGTGGAAAGAATAAGAATTTTCTGGCTGCTTTTGGTTCTGAAGATGATGGATTCAATCTGAAAAGATGAGTAAAGGCGTATTGAACTGATTTCAAATAGATAGGTGGAAAGAAACATAATTTTCTGGCTGCTTTTGGTTCTAAAGATGATGGATCAATCTGAAAAGATGAGTAAAGGCGTATTGAACTGATTTCAAATAGATAAGTGGAAAGAAACCGAATTTTCTGGCTGCTTTTGGTTCTAAAGATGATGGATTCAATCTGAAAAGATGGGTTAAGGCTTATTGAACTGATTTCAAATAGATTGGTGGAAAGAAACCGAATTTTCTGGCTGCTTTTGGTTCTGAAGATGATAGACTCGATCCGAAATGATAGGTTAAGGTAAACTGAACTTATTTCGAGTAGATGGGTTGAAAGATACAGATTTTTCTAGCTAAATATGGTTCTAAAGATGATGAATTATAACTTAATTGATGGGTTTGGGTGTATTGAACTGATTTCAAATAGATAGGTGGAAAGAAACATAATTTTCTGGCTGCTTTTGGTTCTAAAGATGATGGATTCATTCTGAAAAGATGAGTAAAGGCGTATTGAACTGATTTCAAATAGATAGGTGGAAAGAATAAGAATTTTCTGGCTGCTTTTCGTTCTGAAGATGATGGATTCAATCTGAAAAGATGAGTAAAGGCGTATTGAACTGATTTCAAATAGATAGGTGGAAAGAAACAGAATTTTCTGGCTGCTTTTGGTTCTAAAGATGATGGATTCAATCGGAAAAGATGGGTTAAAACTCTTTCTAATGCGACTTCTCTAAAAACCAGATCCTGAGATTTGCTAACTGTATTTCGAAAAAAAAATTTTTTCAAAAAATATTGGGTTCTCAAACTTCTAGACGGTCTAATACGCTTCCCTACACTAAAATATGATGATTCAGCTTGTTTCTGATGATCTAGCTATTCTGGGGTCGTTAGGGGCCCCCAAAATGTAAAAAAAAAAAATTGACCTACTTTCGGGTCATTCGGGTACCCCTACCCCTAACTGCAGCTTCATATTCTAAAATCATTGTGTGTTTTATAAAATGAATAAGGAATTGCACCTTTAATAATTTAAATAATTTAAAATCTTGTTCATTTGGATAATAATATCGAGTTATAACAAAATCATTATCAACTAAACTTTTTGATAAAATATCTAATGAACTTGCTCGAAATCTATAAGAATCTAAAAATCTAATGCAACCAAATTGAAATGAAATATAATTTTCAGATGTTTTAGCTAATAGTTTAAAATCATATTTTCTCACATTTACACCATTCATAGCATTATATTCTTCTATTTCTTGATAAATTGCGCCCAATTTTCCCGATAATTGTTTTATAAATAGATGGGTATCATAGCCCGATAAATGAAATAATATTGGAACGAAATTTACTTTTTTAGCTTGTAAATTACAATCTTCATGAGCAGCCCCACGATATTCTGAATTTAAATGATCATGATCTCTAAGTTTTTTATCAAATGAATAAAAACATTTTTCACAATAACAACAATGAGTTGCATAATTAAAATCAATTTCATCTTCTTTCGTCATAACTATTCTTTTATTTTTGTTTAATAATTCTGCCAAATCACCTTCTAATTCAATTATTTTGTTACAAAAATTATTAACTACATCTTCACCTCTAAAAGAAATATATTTACTTTCATGTAATTTAGGATAATTTGATTTTATATAAATTCCATAAGCAGAAGCTCTTTGATGAACTTTTTTAATTGTATTTATAATTGGCGGGTCTTGTATTGTGTCTTCATTTAATTCATTTCCTTTATCCATTGATTTTAATAATTGCTTTTTCTTATATATTTCTTTTCTATCTTGATCAGTTAATTCTTTATTCAACGATTCAAAATCCCCATAAATTACAAATGGAACCATATTCTTAAATTTATGATTAGTAATTTTCAATTTATAATCTTTTTCTGTTGGCATTATTTATGAATTTACAAAATCTTTATTATCACATAATTCTTTATGTTTTAATAATGTATTTTCAGTCATAAATTTAGATAAACATTTTTCTACATAGATAAATTTTATGATGATGATCACTTTCTGTTCTAAAGAATAAATCCATTTGTTTTAACCACATATAATGTTCATTTTCATCTTTTTTGTAATATAACAAATCTATAGCATTTTCATCATCATAATATATAAAGCTTCCAATGTATAATCTTCAATATTTTCACCTTTTGTCTTTGGTAATTGCATTAATTCAAATATATTTATTTTTAAATTATTAACTTTTTCTATTTTAGGAATCATTTTTATAGTTACTGGATATTGATCAATTTTATATAATGTTTCATATTTCCGGTAATCTGTTATTCTACAAACATTTTCCTGAGTTGGATGTAAGCAACTAATAATTGACCATAGAAAACATTTATTATCTTCATTTTGAATATTTATTACTGCTTTTGTTGTAAATGGTAATTTAATATAAGATGATGCTTAATTATCCTTTTCTGTAGTAAAGTTTGAATCATTTTTAAACATTTTATTACTTTTTGATGTTTTATTTCTTTTTGTATTATAAACATTTAAATCTATAAATATAATTTCATTCAATGATAAACCAGAACCCTCAAAATATCTTTCTTCAATATGACGTTTAAATTCATTAAATATTTTTTCTAACTTCTCTTTTATTTGTGTTTTTGAAATTATTTCTTCAGAGAGTGTTTGAATATTATAATCCATTTTATCTTCTGACTTTAAAAACTTTCCCAGAGATACTAATTTTTGGATATTCAACATCTGTTATCAAATCTAGTATTTATTCTATTATTTCATTAAATTTACTATAATCTTCTATTGTTGTAACTTTAAAAAATGTAAATATAATAGCTGCAGGACCAATTTTATTTCTAGTGAATCAATATAATTTCTAACATTTTCCATGTAAGGTTTATTTGAAATGGATTCAGTTTTTGAAGTTGGTTTTTTTACTTGTTGAGGTTTATCATCAAAATAATCTATTCCTAAAACATTATTTCTCAAATTTTGATGGTGTTTTTCTGTTTCGAGATGTCTATTGTAATTCCTTTTTGTTATAAATTCATCACAAACTTCACATTTTATTTCATCCACATTCATATTTACTAATCGTTGTTTTCTTTCATTGGAATTTTCTGGAGTTTCAAAATCTATAACATTTTTTATATGATTTGCAGATTTTTCATGACGCGATTTCTGAGATTTATCAATGTATTTTTTACAATATGGACAATAATATTGATATTTAATAACATTATTGTTTTCTGTCTGGTGTTCATTCTCCCCCATTTGTAAAGAAAAAAAATTACTTGTGGTGATGAGTGGTGTCTCGACCTTCGATCTCTGATCTGAAAGCCCACTTTCCCAGGGCAATCTGGCAATGTACATATTATCTGACTTAGAAATATAATTGGTACAATAGTTTTCAAAGAAATTCTCTTGCAGTGTAGTTGGTTGTATACCAATAGTTTCAAGACTCCAATAATTCTCTTCAGGTTCAAAAAACGCTCATTTGTCTCAGAACGACTAGAATTAAATTCATAAAATACAGGTCCAGATATAATGTACCCTAATCTGGAATCTAATGCTGCAGGTCCAGTTGAAGATTTAATTAGATTGGACTGAATGAATTTGTAATAGTAATCACTACCGATTAGAATATCAATCTTATTAGACGTACAAAAACGTGCCAACCTCAACCCATTGAATTCCGGAATTTTGCTTAGATTGAATTGGAAATTAACTAAGGGTCAAGTGACTTAAGCTTCGATTATTTCTATTGAATTATCATTACATGAAACTTTAATGCTAACTACGTCAACTTCTTGATTACTCGGCACGTTAGATCCAAAACTACCTGTACTAATTAATTCTTTGCCAATTGGTTGAACACCCAATCGACTGACTATTAGCGCCCCTTAAATTTTGTGAATTTGTGGTTGAAGCTTTCAGCCTTAATGCCAGCTCACTGAAAGCCATTTCTAATGTGTCCACCTCAAGCTTCCGTTCTCAAATATACTCGTCGAATTCGACAACTAAGTCTGTATAAGATGTGATAGACATCCGCTTCCTCTAAGATTTGACAGTCCAAACTTTCTAAGAGTTCTAATTTTGAATTCATATTTTTCAAAAATGACGTACCTTCTACTAGATTTTCCTCACGCAACGACTGGTCACATTTAGACTTCAGCTTAGTAAATTGTCCTCGGTGAGCGGCACGAGACGCTTTGATTTTCTCCATTTTTTCCATTTCACTAATAGTAGAGGCTCGAGGGACCAAATGTCCGGAATGTGGCGGACCCAAAGTAAACGACCAACACGTTGTAGTAATATGAAGTCGACTGACTAACGGCATTATTCAGAGGACTGTAGCGTACATGATTATATGGTTGGTTAACATTTTACAGTTGATTGGGAATAGTTTGTGGTCTGACTGGATGCCAACTCGAGAATACTGTATACAAAACCATAGACTGTAACTTATAATATATTGAAATTTAAAATATAGCATATGGGTCATGACATTGAAAGATTAAGAATTTTCTGACTTATGCTTCTGAAGTTGATGGATTCAATCTGAAAAGATGGGTTTAGGCGTATTGATACAAAACCATAAAAACCCTGGGTGTGGGGTCCGTTGGGTCTGGGTGGACCCAACGCGAAAAATCAGTGTCAAAATACGCGAAAATACACTAAGTCGAGACATGAAAAACGTGAAAAACGACCCCTCTTCTAACATCTCCTACGACCTTAATAGTGACCCTAGGGCTCTGAAACTTCTCAGGGACCTAGGGGAGGGTCTAATCAAAGTGTGCAAACCTTATAAAAAGGACCCTAGAACTGCAAGTCACCCCTTTCTACCTTTTGGTGCACGGATTTACCAGGGGTCTCAGACGGCCGTGCGACCACATTTCAGGGGGTCGCAAGACCCTTTCTAGAAAGCTCAGGGCTCTGAGGTATTTCAGGTATTTAGAAAGGGCCCTGTAGTATGTATAGAAACATAAAATCCTCGGGTGCGGGCTTCTGTTGAGCCTAGGTTGGAAAAATAAGTGTCGGAGATAGGTGAAAATACGCGAAAATACTCTGTCCAGAACTGAAAACAACCCCTTAAAACTTGTTTTAATTCCGTTAAGGATGATCGAAGTAGCTTGAAACTTTGCAGGCAGAGAGAAGAGACCCTTACGCAAGTGTACAACCTATGAAAAGGCATTGTCAATGAGTTAATAATTAGGTGTGTAATTAATGGTCAAGAGCCACCAAATCTCTATCTGTGTTCTCTAGTCTGTGCTAGAAGGCTTAGAACGAATCAAAACCAGCAAGTCGCCCCGATAGCTCAAGTGGTAGAGCATCGCCTGCCTTGCAAGCGAGACATCCGTGGTTCGAGTCCCGGTGTCGGTGGTTGACAGATTTTCACTCGTACTTCACTAATACTCTAATTCTCTAATTACATTCATGATTCTGATTAAGCTAGGGTTAATGGGATAAGGCTAATTCTCCAATTCTCTAATTACATACACGATTACGATTGATTAATTACAAGCTAGGGTTACAAGCTAGGGTTACAAGCTAGGGTTACAAGCTAGGGTTACAAGCTAGGGTTAGGGTTAGGGTTAGGGTTAGGGTTAGGGTTAGGGTTAGGGTTAGG
Source organism: Tubulanus polymorphus (assembly GCF_964204645.1). Lineage (NCBI taxonomy): Eukaryota > Metazoa > Nemertea > Palaeonemertea > Tubulaniformes > Tubulanidae > Tubulanus > Tubulanus polymorphus. Next base: position 476 of record NW_027437468.1, on the reverse strand, counting down.
GTTAGGGTTAGGGTTAGGGTTAGGGTTAGGGTTAGGGTTAGGGTTAGGGTTAGGGTTAGGGTTAGGGTTAGGTTAGGGTTAGGGTTAGGGTTAGGTTAGGGTTAGGGTTAGGGTTAGGGTTAGGTTAGGGTTAGGGTTAGGGTTAGGGTTAGGGTTAGGGTTAGGGTTAGGGTTAGGGTTAGGGTTAGGGTTAGGGTTAGGGTTAGGGTTAGGGTTAGGGTTAGGGTTAGGGTTAGGGTTAGGGTTAGGGTTAGGGTTAGGGTTAGGGTTAGGGTTAGGGTTAGGGTTAGGGTTAGGGTTAGGGTTAGGGTTAGGGTTAGGGTTAGGGTTAGGGTTAGGGTTAGGGTTAGGGTTAGGGTTAGGGTTAGGGTTAGGGTTAGGGTTAGGGTTAGGGTTAGGTTAGGGTTAGGGTTAGGGTTAGGGTTAGGGTTAGGGTTAGGGTTAGGGTTAGGGTTAGGGTTAGGGTTAGGGTTAGG